>NC_090934.1:68705225-69002725 GCF_040938575.1 Ambystoma mexicanum
CAACATCTTTTGGATGAGGTGGCAACACTGGTTATTAGAACAAAAGTCCCAAAGTTTCAAAATCAGCAATACTAACATGGTGATGTGTGGGCCTTCCATTCCTTATCTACCGGCCGTATCTACATAGGTGTGAAAACCAGTGTAAGTAGCTCCTTTCTTAAGACAGCCTTCCATTATATTATACTTTTCAAAATAATTTGAAAGCTTTTTAAAAGAGACTCTCAATCATCTAAATGCATCTGTGCCACTGGATGGCTATCCTAGTTCTGAATAATGACTGGATTCTAAGACAAGATTTATGGTTTCCAGAAACACATGAATGACGTAAGTAATACCTGATTCTGCAAGGAGATTAGGAAAGGATCAGAGGGAACATTGCTTGGTTTAACAAGAATGATAGACATTAGAATTGTCAAGAAAAGGGAAGTGGATGAATATCCAGGAGTATAATGTGCAAGACCCCCATTGCCCCCCATTCTCCCATTGGAATGTAAAGAAATGAGCATGAATGTAATATTCCCCTGAAGAATGTCCAGCTAAATAAGCAATACAGGACTGACACATGTATGTGTAGCAATAGAGGGCGGCCGCAAAACAAAGGGGCGATCCAGGAAAACGGTATGATGTATGCATTTCTTTTAACACTGTGTACGTTGAGGCTTTCAATCTTCTGTCCGTTTAGATTAGATGGATGTGGTATTGTATTTTATAGTGTTGTGTCTGATGTAAGTCATATTTCACTTCAGTGTCAGGTTGATGAAATCACACTAGGTGATATTCAAAGTGTTTCAATAGTGTGACTAATATGTAATATGAAGGATTATCCATATTTATGTATGAACTTTGGCATGTTTTCCATTACAGAGATGTTTACCTAGATGGGTCGTTTAGTGATACTATCTCCCTGTTTCACCGCTGTAATTCCAGCTTTTTAAAAGAAAGCTTTTCAGATAGATAGATACACGCTCTTGCCTTGAAGTTGCAATCTGCAATGCTGGTATCATTCTTCCCCCCCCCATTATTTGTAGTGTTATTTTTACAATCAATTGCTGACTGAAGCTGTTATTCAAACACTATTTGGCAATGACACATATGGGGCCAGATTACAGACACGGTGCGCCGATGCAAGGGCAAAATTGCACGGTATTAGCTTTAGGGCAAAGTTTGCCCTATTTTTTAAAACACTGGCACACACTAGAAAACTACTGCACCATGACAAGGGCAGTTTGCCATATTAAAAGCGCTAAGGCAAAAATTGCCCTAGTGCAAAAAAGATGCATTTCTACTGCATTGTTGCACCTGGGCAAAGTTTGCCCTAGTGCTAATACGGAATGGTATTAGCACTATGGCAAACTTTGCCCCAGTGCAAAAATGCATCAAAAATGTATCTTTTTTGCATTAGGGCAATTTTTGCTCTGGTGCTTTTAATATGTCAAACTGCACTTGTCATGGTGCAATAGCTTTCTAATGTGTCCCAGTGTATTTAAAAATAGGGCAAACTTTGCCCTAGTGCTAATACCGTGCAACTTTGCACTTGCACCGGTGCAACGTTTCTGTGATCTGGCCCCTGATAGGCAAACCATGATGTCGCATACTATATATACTCTGAAACAGATCATGTCACTATGCTGGAATACATTTTTCGCCAACACATGCTGAACACAGCCTTTGAGCTGCTGGTTACCATTTCACTGCTGTTATTATTGCTTGGGGGGTTAGTACCTCCCACACCTTAATACACTGCCCACGCCCTCAAAGTCACTGTGTGACGTTGGCAGTCCATTCAAGCACATTGGTTTTCAGGTTCCCCCGTTCTCTGTAACATTATTGGTTGTGAGGTTGACCACAACCAATAATGATAGATTGGCTACCAGAGTTTTGACCTCCAAATGGATAAATACCTCAACAGCTGGGTGACCCCTAAATCAACTGGAGCCCAGGTTTGAATCAGGTCCTGCATTATTTATGTTTTAAACATTAATGATCAATACATTGAGCACCTTTACGACCTCAGGTATTTGTTATGCGTTTGTTGTTTTGAGTTATCCTTTGCTTTTGTATTGGATGTATTTGTAGACACTTGTTTGGGGCTTCAGGGAACTAACATGTAACAGCAGAGAGCCTGTAGATGTTGATTGTTGCTTGTGCATGGCTCCCTATTTTGATGTATTCCCTGTTTGTTTGGGGAAATAAGCATGTGACCACAGTGTATGGACTCTATATTGATGTGTACTTGTCTCTGATGTATTGGTCTGATGTATCTTGTGCTTTTGATTAGATGTGATTTTAGATGCTCTGGTTTTGTGGAGGTGCAGAACATGAGCATGTCATGCCAGTGAATGTGCTGTATGTTGATTGTTATTTAACCATGATTTATTGTATTTATTGGTCCTTCACATTTGTATTTGATTTGTTTGTATATAAACTATATCATTTTGGAGGTGAGGGAACTAAGCACTGGACTCTGGTGAACAGGTTCTGTAGGTTCTGTACCCCATTCATAATGTGTTCATTTTATTTACACCCTGATATTTTTAAAGTATATATTATTGGTCTATTTAATATTTATATATTTTTTTTTTCAGATACAGATTATCACAGATGCATTTCAGTTTTTCTTTCCATTAAATAATTACAAGTATCAGAAAGCACCAACCTGCTATTCAGCTGGCCTCTCAGCACTGCCATCCCTTTTCCCACGTGATCACACCTGACAGAGTGGTGAGTGATAAGGCTAACAGGGTTTCGGTAGTTTCGGCCATAGGGGCCCAAACTACCAGCAGGTCAGGCCTGCTGGATGCTCACTGTCCCTACTAGCAGACTCAGAATATGCTGGTCTCGAAAAGGAGTCGGTATCCATTGTTACCGGCACTTTTTTCTGGTGCGGCATGCTCTTAATGAGGCCCTAAGTCTCTTAACACAATGAACACAATGCTCCAGTATAGCTATCCTAATCTCACTTTATATACAGGCAGCAACTCACCTCAGAACCATCTTAGAACCAGCTCTCACGAGTCAGTGCTATCAAATGCAAAGCAGTCAAACTTAGAAATATACACCATTTGAGTCACATGAGGCTGGAACATCTTCAAGCGGAGTTCTATACAGACAAAGAGGTACCGGAACATTAGTACCTACAATTGAATGCACCCAAACTACTTACAAGATGATGTGAACAAGTTTCTAACAAGAAACACTAAACTGTGTACATTTACAATAACTTTGTATGTGTGCCTAAATCGGTTAGACCAGACAGTCTACATAGAGTGCATTACTACTGCGCTCAGCCATCTTGGAGCACAGTTCGAAAACCTAGAATTATACCGAAAGAAAGAGGTACCAGAACAATAGTGCCTACCATTGAACTCACCTACACAATATGAAAGATGCTTCGAACAAGATAAATCTCTGTGTATACTTTACTTAATATTTTTGTCTAAATTAGTTAGACCAAATCATCTACATACCGTATATTACTAATGCACTTCGATCTAACCCAGTAAGATGGTTGTTCTTTCAACAACCTCCAGGAATTTAGATCAATATACATAGTGCTAATTGTACTACTAATTTTATATCAAGAGTGTCCAATCTGGTAGATTCAAGTAACGCAATTCCCATATAGCAATTGTAAGACACACAAGTGTCAAAGTACATCAGAAAATAATTCAAAGTCAAAAAGCTGAACCATATATTAGATATTCAAACACAGTTGTTTGATCACAAAATGTTTAACCGTCAAAATCTGTGAACATGTAATCTTTGCACCTCAAATATTTTAACTTTGCACATTATATTTACTGAATTCATAAGAAACAGGATACATCCACCTCTTGATTCAAACGCGTCCACACAACCTAATCTAATCTTTTTATCCATAAAGATTCTATTTGTTGTAATAATTATATCATATGCCCGTCTTTTAGGGGTCTTCAAAGATGCCAGGATCATAAACCTCCATTGCGATATTGTGTGTCTGTATTCCTTAAATTATACCGCTGCCCGCGATGATATGGTTGTTCGCCCCATCTCACTTTATTTCAACGTGTAGTCAAGCCTACATAGGAGAGCCCACAAGGGCATTTAATGCCATAGATCACATTTTTTGTCTCACATGTAGACGTATTATGTATCAACATGTGTAGTCCTCTATGTGGATGTATTATAGTTGAGCCCTTGATTATGTTATTACAGCAATTACAATTCATGCACGGCAATGTGCCTCTATTGTGTTAATCGTGTTAAGAGACTTAAGACTTTTTTGAGTGAAATTCTGATTAGACTGTTTGGACCTTCTCCAAGTGTCACTGGAGAGACTTACGTGTGTTTATAATCATTGGCTTACTGCTGAAATATCTGTTTAGCACATTTAACTATAGAACTTATTTTACTATTCTTGTAGCTTTATTCAATTACATTGACCCAACATACAGCATTTGCGCCCTTTGACTGAGAGTTTATCTATGATAGAGCCGACCGATGGTGTCCAGTAACAACATTTTAAGCAAGTTACTTTTTAAGTGTTTGGCATGGACTTGACATGTGTTAATTTTAGTGTTTACAGATTTGGTCAATTGTTCAAATATTGTGCCTCAGTTCCTGTGATTGGTGACTCAACAGTTGCATTTAAGAATATAATACGGTTAGTGTGAAGTAAATTGGCTTCTTTTATTATTTCTGAAGCCCTTTGAGTGGCCTAAAATGAATATGTAATGGATTTTTATTTTGTGTTACTGGTAGAAAGTAATTGTGGTGTCTGTCCCTTATAAAAGGATGCCATTTTCGAAACTTACTGGACATGAAATCTATAAGCACTGAAAATGTGTTACATTTAGTAAGTAGAAGTGTAACAAGGTGAAGTTTAGTTAGTTGATGTGTATAAAGAAGGCTTTTCTCTAAATAAGGTTTTTTTTTAGAATTGTTACCCATCTAAAAACCTGTATTCTCCTTTTGGAATCATTCCAATGGGATTGTGCATGATTAAAATGTGCCATTGTATTGTTGGATTCTTTACTTTTTCCTAATGTAATTTATTTGAGAAATTGGTTGTTATACTATACAACATACGTACCATCTCTTTTAAAATATTAAATGTTTACTTATATTGTTATCCTTATTTGGAAGTGTGTTTTACTCCATCTAGAGGGAAGGGAGTTCAACCTCAATTTGTGTAAGAATGTTTTTTTTTTTTCTGTTTTGTATTTGAACATTAGGTATTCGCTGAACCTATTACTCCCCGGCACCAGAAGTTACCTAAATAAATGATTACTGACCATATTGTATAACTTTAAACAATATTTAGCATTGTGAGTGCAACTGGTTATTGGCGTGTCTGGTCATCGTTGGCATCATCAGACGAGCTTGTTTTGAGATGGTACACACATTGTTCAAACAGTTGCCATTATTTTTGGACAGCAAGGCACCCATGCCTCTTTCTCTGAGGACCCCAGGGCTCACCTTTGTGCATTGACACTTCACTAGGATCACTCTTAACACCTTGAGGACAATATTAGTACATTCTTGCAGACGTTACACTTACATCCCTGGCAACCTTTGCATGTCCACCTACCTGGTTCTCCTCTTCCCTCAATTAGTCGGGGAAGGGTCTCTTACATCCACCGCATGTCATCACACAATGACTCTCCCAGGCGCATCCATACCTCGTGCCCAGAAAGAACTGCCCCCGAAATAATGTAGATGTGCTTCAGCGTGTTTGCCTTCGGTATATATACACTTATTTACCAATTTCGTGCATGTGTTTATGAATCAATATGTGACACTACGGAGCGAAAAAAACATTTTAAAGGAATGAACCTTCAGTTCTCTTGGTGCATGTTGATGCAATGCGGTGAGGGTAGGCGTGGAACATGCAGGGCAAATGAAGCAAAGGTCACATATATTTGACACTGTTAAAGAAGGTTTTCTGATGCTACCTGTGACTCTCAAGGTGTATCAAACTACAGCTCCCATCACCCTTCTCGGGCGAAGGAAAGAAAACAGCAACAACAATAAGAACACATGCAATATGATTGCAGGCATGGAGAACTCAGTTGCACTTGTTAGATGAATGTCCTGACCCATATTCAATGGGGTTGCAAACAGATCTTTGTGGTGTGACATCTATTCCACTGAGCTGTTAATGAAAGAGTAATGGGAAGTGTGCAATGGTGCATGCAGGCAGCTTTGGTGAACTGTGGTATCGCACGCAAAAAAAAACGCTAAACAATCAAGAGAATGACCTCACACAGCGCTGTGACATCACAGTGTCATAATCAGTGCACCCGTTTAACAGAATGGCTCCAGCCTGGGGCAAAGACGAGACATTGAATAACCTGCCTCCAATTGGAAGATGGACCTGAAAAAAAGGTTTGGTAAATGCCATTATTGCAATTCTGAAACTAAGCAGTTTGACAACAGAACCTTCAACTCCGACGACTAGTGAGTCCTCAAGTAAGAGTTCTATAAACGACAGCAGTACACTATGTGCCAGGGCAGTTTTTGTAATGTGCGCCCGCCCTTATGGCACAATAACGTCTCTGTACAGTTGCATTGAAGAGCCAGCTGAGAGGCAACCACACCATGCACACAATGATCACGTCAGGTGTGGGAGTCGGCGGGTGCAACAGACGTGTGTCCTAACTGCTGCAACATGCTTTGTATACAGGGCCATCACTTCGGCTACAATACTCCAGCGTTCACGAACCCACCTTTGATACTGCTTAGACAGAAGACTGGTGCGAAGATGAAAACCCACAACATTGCAAGATGGAAACAGACAAAAGGCTAGACCTTTGCACGAGGCTAAGACAAGACTCCCTACATTAATATCCGCCATCATTGGCGTGCATAACTAAGCAACACAGACTGTCCCGTCACATAGGGCATGGCACCTGCAGTGGGCAGGAAGAGTCAGTTGAAATAAGACCATTTGGTTAATGGTAGATGCTCTGTCCCCCACCTGTTACTACATCTAGTTATTCATATTTGATAGTATTCTGTTTTTGGAGGAGCTACAGAGAGTTAAGAGAGTTGGCGTGACCCAGCAATCTGAGGAATTCAGAAAGGCAGCCCAAGCTGTTTGAGGAGAGGGATTGTCCCGGCCCCTGGGTTTCAATTCATCTAAATATTAACACATTTCAAAGGTTCGAACATGTTGCAGGTCATGGAGCTCTGAAGATTACTGATGCTTGGATGGATCACACAAAACGGACCTGGACAACCTGATAGATGGAAGGACCATCTCCAAATGGCAAGTGAGAGGACCAGCCCCTCGCCCAATCAAGCTGTGAGGTGCATAGCGTCCGCACAAGTCATACATAAGCGTCCACTGCATGTTGCGCAACTCTTCTCTCTGGTGTTTGCTGATGTGAAAAAAGCAACAAAAGCTAAACAAATAAAATTAAAAAAAACACAATACTTCAAGAGGTTATTGGTAGGGGGATGATTCTAACCTTGCTGTTCCTTACTTGGAGGTGAGCGTTCAGACAACTTCACAACCAACGCTGTATGCAGGAAGCCTGCGCAACTGCAGCAAAACCTTCATGCAATCCTACAGCTCGCCATGCACATGCCTCCGCCAGTGCCTTGCCAGTGGGCCACACTCTTCCCATCGTGCACCGCGCCATGCAGAGAGTGGACAGAGGATATAAGTTTCACTTTACACCTGTCTGCGATGGAAAAATAAAACATATAACCACATCACTCATTGAGTTAATAGGTTTCATGTAAAAGCAACGGGTGCATTTTCTCTTGGACGATATTTCAAAAGGTCAATGACGAGTCATATATCCTATAGACAGAAACGTAGAGATAGAATGCAGCTCATCAAAGTTATTTTGTAACAATGTTTATACTAAGCAATGTCATGGATGTATTTATTTATCTTGTATAGCGCAACACACAAATAAGCCTCACGGCGCACATACAAAAAATGCATAACAAACAAGAACACAAAAGGAAGCCAGAATTAAGACATTATGTGAGGAAACCATCTAAGCAACCCCCTGTTGAACAAATGTGCCTTGATTGCTATTTTTAAGCGGTTCAAATAGGACATAACCTGAACATGTGGCTGGTAGATCATTCCAGGCACAAGAAGCCCAGGTGTCAAATCGGATTTCCCTTCTCTTCTCCTTTCCTTACTTGTTCCACCCCACCTCCCCAGAACTATTGGAAATGTTGTCAGGCCTAGTACGATAGCCACTTGTTTTGTTCCTCCCCTGTCTGCTTCCATTTCCTTCCCACTCTCCCCCTCCCTTCCTTATCTATGTCTTAGCTCTTGCACTATCTGAAATGTTGTCAGGCCGCTTACAATAGTTAATTTCACATCCTCAATGATCATGTCCTGTAAGAATGTCATTGTTTTTTCCCTTGTTCCCTCCATTGCCTTGAAGCGCTTTGAAACACATTGTGTATAGGCGCTATATAAATAAACTATCATATCATATCATATCTTTTTATCATTTGAGCAGAGTACTCTCCTGCACGGGGCGGTGTTCAGGTGATCAGCAAGATATTGGGGGGCATTGCTGGTCTAACATTTGTAAGTCAGAGAAAGAGCCTTGTGGGGAATTCTGTGCTTCACTGGCAGCTAATGAAGGGAACATGATCCTGCCTACCAAGACCGCAGGCAGCCCAAACAGCCCAGACAGCCCAAACAGCGAAGACAGCACAAACAGCCCAGACAGCCCAAACAGGCCAGACAGCCCAAACAGCGCAGACAGCCCAAACAGCCCAGACAGCCCAAACAGCCCAGACAGCCCAAACAACCCAGACAGCCCAAACAGGCCAGGCAGTCCAAACAGGCCAGACAGCCCAAACAGCCCAGACAGCCCAAACAGCCCAGACAGCCCAAACAGCCCAGACAGCCCAAACAGGCCAGACAGCCCAAACAACCCCGACAGCCCAAACAACCCAGACAGCCCGAACAGCGCAGACAGCCCGAACAGGCCAGACTGCCCAAACAACCCAGACAGCCCAAACAGCGCAGACAGCTCAAACAGGTCAGACAGCCCAAACAACCCCGACAGCCCAAACAGCCCAGACAGCCCAAACAGCCCAGACAGCCCAAACAGCCCAGACAGCCCAAACAGCGCAGACAGCCCAAACAGCGCAGACAGCCCAAACAACCCAGACAGCCCAAACAGGCCAGGCAGTCCAAACAGGCCAGACAGCCCAAACAGCCCAAACAGCCCAGACAGCCCAAACAGCCCAGACAGCACAAACAGCCCCGACAGCCCAAACAGGCCAGACAGCCCAAACAGCCCAGACAGCCCAAACAGGCCAGACAGCCCAAACAACCCAGACAGCCCAAACAGGCCAGTCAGCCCAAACAGGCCAGACAGCCCAAACAGGCCAGGCAGTCCAAACAGCCCAGACAGCCCAAACAGGCCAGATAGCCCAAACAGCCCAGACAGCCCAAACAACCCCGACAGCCCAAACAACCCCGACAGCCCAAACAACCCAGACAGCCCAAACAACCCAGACAGCCCAAACAACCCAGACAGCCCAAACAGGCCAGACAGCCCAAACAACCCAGACAGCCCAAACAGGCCAGACAGTCCAAACAGCCCAGACAGCCCAAACAGCCCAGACAGCCCAAACAGCCCAGACAGCCCAAACAGCCCAGACAGCCCAAACAGGGCAGCCAGTCCAAATAGGCCAGACAGTCCAAACCGGCCAGACAGTCCAAGCAGCACAAAAAAGGCCAGGCAGCCCAGACGGCCCAAACAGCCCAGACAGCCCAAACAGCCCAGACAGCCCAGACAGCCAAGACAGCCCAAACAGCCCAGACAGCCCAAACAGGCCAGACAGCCCAAACAGCCCAGACAGCCCAAACAACCCCGACAGCCCAAACAACCCAGACAGCCCAAACAGCGCAGACAACCCAAACAGGCCAGACAGCCCAAACAACCCAGACAGCCCAAACAGTGCAGACAGCCCAAACAGGCCAGACAGCCCAAACAACCCAGACAGCCCAAACAGCGCAGACAGCCCAAACAGCCCAAACAACCCAGACAGCCCAAACAGGCCAGGCAGTCCAAACAGCCCAGACAGCCCAAACAGGCCAGACAGACCAAACAGCCCAGACAGCCCAAACAGCCCAGACAGCCCAAACAGCCCAGACAGCCCAAACAGGCCAGACAGCCCAAACAGGCCAGACAGCCCAAACAACCCCGACAGCCCAAACAACCCAGACAGCCCAAACAGCGCAGACAGCCCAAACAGGCCAGACTGCCCAAACAACCCAGACAGCCCAAACAGCGCAGACAGCTCAAACAGGCCAGACAGCCCAAACAGCCCAGACAGCCCAAACAGCCCAGACAGCCCAAACAGCGCAGACAGCCCAAACAGCCCAGACAGCCCAAACAACCCAGACAGCCCAAACAGGCCAGGCAGTCCAAACAGGCCAGACAGCCCAAACAGCCCAGACAGCCCAAACAGCCCAGACAGCCCAAACAGGCCAGACAGCCCAAACAACCCAGACAGCCCAAACAGGCCAGACAGCCCAAACAGGCCAGACAGCCCAAACAGGCCAGGCAGTCCAAACAGCCCATACAGCCCAAACAGGCCAGATAGCCCAAACAGCCCAGACAGCCCAAACAACCCCGACAGCCCAAACAACCCCGACAGCCCAAACAACCCAGACAGCCCAAACAACCCAGACAGCCCAAACAACCCAGACAGCCCAAACAGCGCAGACAGCCCAAACAGCCCAGACAGCCCAAACAGCCCAGACAGCCCAAACTGCCCAGACAGCCCAAACAGCCCAGACAGCCCAAACAGCCCAGACAGCCCAAACAGGGCAGCCAGTCCAAATAGGCCAGACAGTCCAAACCGGCCAGACAGTCCAAGCAGCACAAAAAAGGCCAGGCAGCCCAGACGGCCCAAACAGGCCAGACAGTCCAAGCAGCCCAAAAAAGGCCAAACAGCCCAGACAGCCCAAACAGGCCAGACAGCCCAAACAGCCCAGACAGCCCAAACAACCCCGACAGCCCAAACAACCCAGACAGCCCAAACACCGCAGACAACCCAAACAGGCCAGACAGCCCAAACAACCCAGACAGCCCAAACAGCGCAGACAGCCCAAACAGGCCGGACAGCCCAAACAACCCAGACAGCCCAAACAGCCCAAACAACCCAGACAGCCCAAACAGCGCAGACAGCCCAAACAGGCCAGGCAGCCCAAACAACCCAGACAGCCCAAACAGGCCAGACAGCCCAAACAGGCCAGGCAGTCCAAACAGCCCAGACAGCCCAAACAGCCCAGACAGCCCAAACAGCCCAGACAGCCCTAACAGGCCAGACAGCCCAAACAACCCCGACAGCCCAAACAACCCAGACAGCCCAAACAGTGCAGACAGCCCAAACAGGCCAGACAGCCCAAACAACCCAGACAGCCCAAACAGCGCAGACAGCCCAAACAGGCCAGACAGCCCAAACAACCCAGACAGCCCAAACAGGCCAGACAGCCCAAACAGGCCAGGCAGTTCAAACAGCCGAGACAGCCCAAACAGGCCAGACAGCCCAAAAAGCCCAGACAACCCAAACAACCCCGACAGCCCAAACAACCCAGACAGCCCAAACAGTGCAGACAGCCCAAACAGGCCAGACAGCCCAAACAACCCAGACAGCCCAAACTGCACAGACAGCCCAAACAGGCCAGACAGCCCAAACAACCCAGACAGCCCAAACAGGCCAGCCAGCCCAAACAGGCCAGCCAGCCCAAACAGGCCAGACAGTCCAAGCAGCCCAAAAAAGGCCATGCAGCCCAGACGGCCCAAACAGGCCAGACAGTCCAAGCAGCCCAAAAAAGGCCAAACAGCCCAGACAGCCAAGACCACAGGCAGCCCAAACTGCCCCATTCTGGATGGTCTGAGGTTTATGTGTGTTAGACAGTGTACTACCAAGCAGCAAGCTGTTGGCATAATCCAGTTTAGAAATGATAAGAACAGAAGCCAAAAGGGATCTGTTCTACTCAGATAGGTCTGGTCGAATCTGGCACAGGAGTCTGGTGACAAAAGCACAGGAAGAGCGCAGAAGAGCAATGTACTTATTCATGGACAGCTGGGAGTCCAAATATACTCTGAGAGTTTTAACATGCGGAACAACTGTAATAGTACGCCCAGCTATCATGAATTGATTATAGCAGGAATCCAGCTTTCTTAGCCTGGAACCCGATCCTACAATCAGGAGTTCAATGTTGTTGTCAATTAAGGCTAACAAATTCAGCACCATCCATGATTGAATCAAGGAGTAGATCTGGTTAATGGCCCCGCAATTATGAGTCAATTATTATCACCTGAATGTTCTAATAGTGTCATATGCCTAATTCGTCTAGCTGACTCCCAGCCTGTCCAAAAGGTTGAAAACAAGTGCCTGTAGTTATAAATTGGGTTGGTGGTAGACAGGAGCCCTGTGGTAACCTGCAGGTTAAAGAGCCAGGCGAGGGAGTCAACCACAGCAACCGTAGCAGGGCGAGTCCACAGAAAGGACACAATCCCAGCCACTGTGATCCATGAGTACATCGTGAGCTCAACCAGTCTTCTAACCGGAAAGGTGTGATCCACCAGATGTAAAGATTCTGAAAGAACCAGCAACAACAGGTGGGCAGTATAACCGTCGTCAGCAAATCCTGCGATGTTGGACTGGAAGTCAAGCACTGCAGTCTCCATACCATGCTTGGCATGGACGCCAGATTGACGAACCCCGAGTAGGCGATGCATCTCAATGAACTCCTGAAACTGGAGGTAGACAGTCCTATCCAGAATATTCATGAGCAAAGGGACATTAGTGATAGGCCAGAAATAACTGACAATTGCAGGCTCCAGGTTTTACTTTCTGAAAAGGGACACGATCCAGACCTCCTGAAGAGAGCATGGCACACACATCGGTTGTTAAAACTATAGAGTTACAGTTTTCTTGGGAATAAGTAACATGAACCTTTGGCAAAGCCACCAGAGGCAAAGCTTCATTTTAATCAGTAGGGTAACAATAGTCGTATCACATGAACCAAGGATTCACAAAGACATCTCAGGAAGTGACATCACTTTATTTTTCTACTTGTTGAGGGGCATTGTATGCATGTGTTTATAAACTTCCGGTTTTAGTAAACATACAGCTTCAGCAAGCTAATGAACAACGATGGATGTCAGACACAAACCTCTTGATACTTAAATGAGCAAAAGCTCTTCTAGCACTGGAGTACAGGGAAATTGGTGAAATCAAAGGGCTGGTAAATCAGTCAATGGAATCACATCAGACTTCTATATGTTGCACCCCATGAGGGTGAGTCTGCTACTTCTCTTTAACTAGAGAGTGACCCTCTCATAATCCACGGGGCGAAGATTCTCATAACCTGCTTTCACGGTCTTCTCAGATTCGCCAATACCATAGTCCCATCATTCCATTTGCAGTAATAGTCTTTTCCCAGAATTCCCATCATAATTCCATGGGATCTGAAGCATGGTCCATCCTTCCAGGAGTGGCTTGGCCATAATGGGAGGGCCGGAGCAGGAAAGGTCCAGGGAATGAAAAGTGGTCCTTCAGTTGCAGCGAGAAGCAAAGGCAACGGTCCTGGGGTGGTGGCGTGCTGGGTGTGTCAATACAGAGCCCCAGCTCACACTCGCCCAATAGGCCCGGCACACTACTTCCTCAGCCTTGCATGGTCCATTGAGAAAGCTGACTCAAGTACAACTTTCCCCTTTCCACACAGTGCATGCTTCTGGGCAGCTCGATAACTGAGCGTTGCTTGTAGTGCAAGCTTTGCACAGCTCTCACGCACACAGGAAACACGACTCAGGGAGAGGTGCTGATTGACATATCTCACTGTGTCCTGCCTGCAGCCATTATCCATCCCATGGGCGTGATGCTGTGCGGAGCCCTGAGGTGTGCTTGAGCTAACTGGAGACATGTCCACAATAATAACTGTGCGTGTGTGTTTCTCTATGTGTGAGTTTATGTTTGTATGAACATGTGTGGATCCACAGGTTTTTTTTGTGGGGTTTTGTGTTTCTTGAACGTGTGTGCATGGGTGTGCGTTGTGTGTGTGTGTGTGTGTGTGTGTGTGTGTGTGGTGTACTAGTGCTTCTGAGGCAGGATAGGGAGTTGCTGTTGAATGGAAGGTGTTACGATCGGGCAGGCAGGCAGGGGTTTCCGGTCTATGCCTGCAGTTTCTTTATTGGCAGCCCTGCCATTGTGTTGGTCATCTATGTCAGACAAAGAGTTACTGGGCAATATTAGGGCCTACATCGATACACTCAGCTTGGCAATGTTGTACTACAGAGGTAATGTGGCATTACTGATAACAACCACAACACGTGTGCTCTTAAAGTGACACTATTGTCATTATCACACATGTTATGAGTGTGTTCATAAACTGAAAATACTGAGATAAATTGGCAAAGGCAACATACCAATTCCTCTGTGTCAATAATGGAATTTATGGGGAATTCGAGCATTACACTGCCCTCCTACCGTACCAATACCGTCTAGTACGGTTATTATAGTGCAAGGACCCGTTAATTGTTTACTTACAGTGGCAATGCTGCCATGTTTGAGCAAAGGCAACAGGTAGGTTCTTACAGTGACACTCCTGGCATATATTTGCAAAGTGAGTATTGCAATGTTTTCAAACAGTAGGGACATACTGTTTTATACTGTGGGCGCTGCACAGGAATAATGGAGTGTGTTTTACAATGATGATAACGTTAAACACTGTCAACAAAGGCATCATTAAATGTGTTGGGAAATGATCATGTCTATTATTGGTAGCCTATGATCCATTCAATTGTTTCATGAATTAGGCTACAAACCTAAATTCACATTGTATAGCTTCTTACCTAATGCTCCACAGTGTGCTTTAGAGTACACCATTTTAACCTTTACCTTTAAAAAATGTCTTCTCAGGTGGAGAATTCCACTACCCTGACCACCTCTTTATTGTTTGGGGCTCCCACACTTTGCTCGTTTTTATTTTATTTTTTATTTTTATGTGAATCTTTTTATTAACCAAGAAGCGAACACAACACAGCGTATGATAACACAACAAATGTGAATAAGGAGGTGTACAACCCAAAGCAGGAGGTTTACATAAAGTGGGCAGAAATAAGCGCATGTTGATGATATGTTGTTCAGGACATATTCATCCTCGCTGTTTGCACTCTTTAGTGTGAAATAAATAAATAAATAAACAGATATATAATAAAAAACTTTGTTAAAGGGACGTTATGGTTAAGTTGCACTAATAAAAACCTATGAAATTCAATGAAAGAACTTTGTTAAAGGGACTCTTAGCCTAGGCAGCAACAAGTTATCTTTATGTTTGTTAATCAAACCTTCACTGTACAAGTCTGTGCAGGTGTCTCAATGATGTAGAGTCAATCACAAAATATCGATCTTCCTATAACCTTTGGATCAAAGTGCCGAAGAGTTTACTAAATACCTCGAATGTTGGGGTGTGCGATTTATTTTCGAGGTGTACTGCTCCCATTTAGCTCTAATTACAATATATTTCAAGAAACAGTACAGTAAAACGCACCCTTCGTAGTGTTATGGATTCGAAAAGCGCGACAAATCCATCCCGCTAAGAAAATGGAGCATTTCTTGGTCGCTTGCCTGCAGGAAATGTAGACGGTAATGATTGCACGCAATTATAAACAGCGGTTGGGTGCAGGAGGAACGATGGAGCATGCGTTGCAGTTTTCTGCAAAAGGACCGAGGTATGAGGTATTCTGACACCTGGCTAATAAGTCACCCACAGACGCAACACCTGTTAGCAGGCAATTATCAGCTTGTTATGTGGCAAGCACTGATGTGATTTTTGCAAGTCGGATTGGATGGACGGTGAATAATTATTCCTGCAGGGGGTCTACTGCACACCCCTTTCTCTCCCCTCACCGTCAGGCATGATGTTAAACCTATTGCAAAGTGAATTATAATTCATGGATCTGTGAGGGAAATTGGATCAGGCGATATTATCCGTTTTAAATGTCTGCGCCGCAGGGGATAGCATTAGTTTCCGCGCCAAATTTCAGAACTTCTTTCCATTTGATTACACATCATGGGAAATGTGTTCAAAAGAACAGAGAGCAACGTGTGCATGCATTTATTCTGTGCAGCTGTGGGTGGTAGAGTCAAAGGCTGTGGTGCATGTCGCCATCACGCTGACAATCCAGCACCCCACTTATTTGGCACTTGGGTGTTGAGAGGGGAGAGTAAAACATAACCTACAACATCCATCTAGAAAAAGTGTCCCTGCGCCAGATAACATCTCCTGCCCTACCAGTGCGGACACTGGAGCCTCCTCCAATCAGATTGCTGATATGTCTTCTGGGGAGCAGTGGTGCCAACTGGCAGGTAGAAATGCTTCACTTTCGCCATGGATTTCTCGGTGGAGAGGAGCTCGGTCACGTGGGAAGGTAATACAGGCATGGGATCCTTTCTTTGAAGAATTGGTTGCCTCTCTTGGCTTAACAGCACAGCCCCCTCCTTTTTGGCTTACTGCACAAAAACCCAGACTCATTTAAAAGTGGAAAAGGTTGCTTTAATGTGACAGGCCAAAGCTTACAATTAAACTACCATATAATAGCTCCTTAACAGAGCAAAAAACCCCATAAGAACTTGACATGGGACGTAAAAAACAAACCTGCAGAAACCAAGTACAATGGTCCCCTATCCCCATTTAATAAAACCAGACACCAGACCTAACCCAAAATGAAGGGGTGAGAGGGCGGGACAATCACCAAGTCCAACCGTCGCCTGCCTCCCGAACCTTCCCTGGCCCTTAAATACCCTAGGGAGGCGCTCTGCCCCCCACGGCCACTCGCTGGCCGTGTGCAGCGCCAAAACCTCCCCGGGTGGAAACGTTTCCCCCCGGAGCCCTCCTTTTGGCTTACTGCACAAAAACCCAGACTCATTTAAAAGTGGAAAAGGTCGCTTTAATGTGACAGGCCAAAGATTACAATTAAACGCTTACCTGGCTCCATGGCCTTACAAACTAAAGACATATTTCAAACAACCAATTAAATAATTAAACATTCTCATATTTTACCCAACAATTAAATAATTAATTAAATCCCTTTCCTCCCTAACTATCCCTTGGACCATACCGTCTCCTTACCCCTTTTCCAGGCAGCCCGCTTTCTCTCCGGGGCCATGCCCCTCCAGGCTCAATACCTGTTCCCCGTGGTGGCCCGATTGTGCAAACAGCGCCACCCCATCCTTTCCCGTGTCATTCCCCCATTGTTCTTCCCTCACCCCACATCAAAAGGGGCCATGCCCCCGGCACCAGAAAAACCCTCCCCCGAGGTGTTCTTTCTGCCCCACCCCTCCCACCAATTTTCCTACCTCCAACTCCTCAACCAATCTCCCAGCCAAGAGCTCAAGTCTGCCAGATAATGACTGTTCCCGCAAAAAAACGGAAAGTTTACCCAACCTCTCTACATCTCATCAGTCCTTCCTAAACCATCTCCTTATGGTCCAAAACCAGTACTGCAACCAATGTACAAAATTCTACCATCTCTCTGTTTATCCCCTACCTTGCCCGCTCTAACGGACCCTCATTTCTCGCTCACCTCCCACTCCCTGTGGCAAACACTTAGTCCCCACTGCAGTTGCTTGAGGCCACACTTGTCGGACCCACAACAAAAAACCCTTTTTATTTTCCTAAGAAGAGCCACACCCGTATCCCTTACCAGATCATTTTCCCACCAAGACTAATCCCCCCCATCTGGAGGCCCATAGCTTTCCCTCAACCCAGCCAACATAGGAAGCAACCAATCCCAGCCCAGTCCCCCAAAACCGGACCATCTTACCACATCTTTATAGTTGCAACCCAGTTACCTGCCAACAACCCTTTTCTCAGCTTCTTTCCCCGCCCACTTAACCCTACAATGTCCCAAAAACCAGATTTTTGACATCTGACCGGACCTCCTAGCAGCATCTGAAAAAGAAATTACAAAATCACTTACAAATCAACAACATCCTAATAAATGCAACACTCCTGCTACCTACTGAAAAAATTCTATAAAAACATTCCGTTTACCCCGGTCCCAGGCATACCCTTTGTATCTCCCTTACTCCCAGCGTCCCAAACTTTCCACCTACTCCTCTGAATAGCCCAGCCTGCTACCTACAGATGCTGCACCCCTCCTAAATGAATGAGTTCCAACCTCCTAATCTTTCCCACCCCCCTAATAACACCTCCTCAGTACCCTATCCTTTCTGGCCATCTCCTTAACCCTTTCCGGAAACACCCCAGGTCCTCTCCTACCCGTCCCCCTATATTTCGCCCCTTTCACCTAACTTTTTAAACAATACACCTAAACCCACTTAGCCCCCCTTTTTCCTCTAAACTATTACCCTCCTTCTCACCCTTGCCCCCCCACCTTCCATCACCTTATTAATTTGGTCCTGCGTTGCCCCCCCTGCACCGGGGGCCCACATGCACCCCCGCCCATGCAGGCCCTTTCGTTTATTACTCCTCTCGCCACTGCACCAGGAGCCAAAACTGCACCCCCGTCCATGCAGTCCCTTCCATATAACTAATCTTCAAGTTCCTTGCATCCATTACCACCTGTTTCCCACCTGCACCAGGGGCCCTAGTGCACCCCCGTCCATGCAGGCCCCTTTTCTGCCTTACTCCTATCCACCGCTGCACCAGAGGCCAAACCTGCGCCCCCGTCCATGCAGTCCATTCCACATAAATTCCTCTTCCAGCACCTTGCTTCGTTGCTCCACTTTTTTCCCCCCAGCTGCACCAGGGGCCCTAGTGCACCCCCGTCCATGCAGACCCATCTGATCACTTCCCCTTGCTGCACCAGAGGCGCACCCGCACCTCCGTCCATGCAGCCTGAAGCCTACTCACCTTGTCGTGCGGCAAGCGTGATGGCTTCACCACCGTCGTCCATGCCCTCCAAACGACAGCCACCACCCCTTAACAATTTCCACCGTTACATCCCCCCTGCGGCCCTCCCCTACCTACGCGTCTTCCTCCTCACCCTTCTCCTACCCCCTTTAAGTCGCCCCAAAAACCTTTCCTCAAACCTTGTGCCCCCCCCTCCTTTTACGATAAACTAAGCCCGACCTACCAGCACACCCCAATTTACCTGGCATGCATTCCTTCCCCTCCACCTACTTGCCCCGCTCCTCGCCCTGACCCACTGTCCCCTGCCTGAAAACAATCTGTATCCGATGCCGACCCGCGCACCTGCTGCACTGGTGTTTAAATTTGCACATCCACCTCGTGCAGCCTTCTTTATTGAACGCCCAACATGCTGTCAAGGGCTGTCCTCTGCCTCCTCCCCCACCCCCTCATGGGCAGGGCGACCAAGAAAGGGCCGGTAAGGCACAGGCAGCCCACTTGCTGTGTGCAATGTCGGAGCAGGCCTCGTTGGAGCCATCCATTGCAGCCAAAGATCCATGTCTATCTCCCCCCAGACCGCCTGACTGTCCTCCGCCATTCTCGCTCTGAATTCCTCATCATAGCGTACCCAGGCAAAACCCCCAAAACTCGTGAAAGCCTTCCTAATTACGTCCATATATTTCAGCAGGGCCACGCAACGCTCCAGGAATTTTTCACAATATACACTGGCATGAATGATAAATGCCGCCGTCCAATTCTCAATAGTCACTGGGACCCTTGGGCGCCAAGCCAGTTCCCTCTCTTCTTCTTTAGACCCCTCCTTTGCCCTCACTTCCCTGTGGAGCAACTTAAAAACATCTAAAAATTCCACTGCCTGAATCTTCTCCCTGGTCGCTGCCATCAAGTGCGCTCCCAACGGTTTTGTTATACCCATGTATGGCAGTTGTTTCCCCTTGCCTTTCGCTTCAACCTCCTTTTCCTTTTCAACTGGCACCTCGAGCACCAATGGCTCCACCACCTTGTCCGTTTGAACTCCCACTGAGCAAATGCCCTTCTCATCCCCCAAGGCTCCAATGGCCTGCACACCAACTTCTTTCCTCACCCCTTGCAGTCCAGACCCTTCATTTCCCATCCCCCTTCTCGTGTCCCCCCTCTGCCATGCAGATGAGCATTCCCTTTCCCGCTCACCTCTTTCCACACAGCCCGTCTGCGGACTGGCGTCCACACCAATGCTCCTCGTCTCTTTTCTTAGAGGGCTCCTACTGCGGGGACAAAACATATCAGCAGACTCACCCAGCCAATAGTTCCCCCCACCTCTTGCCCCCCAACCGCCCTGCACCTGCCTTTCCCGGTCCCACCTCAAACCTCTTCTCTCCTCCCCCCTTCCCCTTACAGCCCTATAACCTTCTACCCCCCACTGCCCCACATAATCCTCCAATCCACCTTCATCACCCCTTAAATACCATTGTTGATGCAAGCTCATGCCAGAGTTGAGTTGATCTTCTTCGTGCGAGCCCGGGGCGTTCGCCTCGCCACTCCTTTGACGTCTTCTCGGCGGGGCCGCAGAAACCCCTGCCTGGTCCTCTTCTCTCGGGCGAGGCGTGCCGTCCTCCACCCTGAAATCCTCATCGCTAGGGGCCATGCTGCACCCTCTAGGCTCTCCTTGCGCTGACCGAGGAGGGGCTGTTCTAAAACCCTCTACTTCCACCAGAACAGAGTGGGCTGCGCAGCGCCCTCCGCCCTCACTCCTACTTCCCGGGGGGGTCGTTCCGCTCCCCACTCTAACCTCCTCACTTGATGGGGACCTCTCCCTCCTTCTCCCACCTGCACTCTTCTGCAGGTATTTACCCCCTCTCCCCCTCTGCCCTCTCACCCCCTTTTGCGCCCCATCACCACCCCCACCTTGGTTCCTTTGAGCCCCCTCCTTTTGAGCACTCCTAGCTTCCCCAGGGTTATCATTCGCTTCCTCCCTCACTGGCTGCCCGCCCGATATTATTTCTTCCCCGGACGCCCTCCTGTCTATCTCCCTCCTCATCTTCCTGTCCCTGGATTCCCAAACTCCCCCCCTCTCCCCGCCGCGGGGGTGCAAGCCACCACTGCCGCGAGAGCCCCATCTGCTGCCGCTCTGCGCTGCGGCCTGCCCCCACCTAGCTCCATCACACCTGTGACCTCCCCCACTGCCCCTTCCAGCTGGGCCTTAGACGCCCTGCTGATAATTTCCAGAGCCTCCATCAGAGCCCTAGCATCTACCAGACCCTTCTTGCTAGCTCCCTGGCCCACCATCGTGCACTACTCCTTTTAATGTGCACTAATATTATGCCCCTGCAGCTAACTAGCTAAGCTAAGCCCCCGAGCCAGCACCTACCCGTGGACAATATCCTGGTAAAATGGGACACCCAGTAACATAAATTGCACTACCAAGCTAATATCTATGAGAAGAAAAATACCTTATAATTATAATATATAATTATAATAAATAATTACCCTAACACAATTATTATTATTTTTATTTTTATTTTTTCTTAAAAACCCCTCTTTATGATCACAAATTGCCCTAAAAAAGCCCCCCCTAGCTCATAAACTGCTACGGATAAAAATACACCCAAAAAACAGAAACCCACGCTCAAAATCAGGCCAAAAACGTACTTATCACACTGCCCCCTAGAGGATTGCAATCCTCACCGCACTCGCCCTAAAAAATGACGCTGTCTCTTTAAGAAAGTACAGTGCCCCCTTCACCCGGCGAATGCTACCGCGCGCAACTCAAGTCGACAGCAAGCTGCTGGCCTGCAATACAGCCGCACACGAGGGGCCCAGAGATTCCTTCCTAATGATCCACCCCCTAAAGACAACAACAAACCCTGCTCCCCAACAACGGATGACTACTGAAAATTCAGTTCCTCCCCCACCCACACGCGGAGCTGAGATGCCCGCCCCGCTCCTGACAGAACAGATGCTCCAATATGCAACCCGCATGGAAACACTCAGGTACGACGAGAGGGGTGTCTTATTTACGGCACCCCTGAGCTATAGCACAACATTTCTTTTTTTTTTTTTTTTATATTGCCCCTGCTAAAAAACTAACCACCCATTTACACTAATCCCAACCCTACCTCACCTCAACTAGATTCGCACACCTCTAGGCCCAGCTAATACCAGGGAAGGCTCAGGAGCAGGCAACAGGACTTGACAATCACCAAGTCCAACCGTCACCTCAAAATCACCAAGTCCAACCGTCGCCTGCCTCCCGAATCTTCCCTGGTCCTTAAATACCCTAGGCAGGCGCACTGCCCCCCACGGCCACTCGCTGGCCGTGTGCAGCGCCAAAAACCTCCCCGGGGGGGAAACGCTTCGCGTTCCCTCTGGGGCCCCCCTTGTACTAGGACATCTTCATAACAAGTTGAAGTGTAGGGATGACAGTGCTGGAAATGGAGGAAATGACTGGAGGAACTCCCTCATCCTTGGATGGGCAGGGCATTGAAAGCAGTGGGTGGGGCTAATGGGCGTGACCACAGGTCACACATTATCTCTTGATAGAACTGAATCTTGGTGATTTGCATAAAGGTAAAGAGCATTATGTGAACATAAGAATGTCCACCATTTTAAATAATTTGTTATATTGATTCAGTAAGAAACCCTTTTGAGCCAATAATTAAAGTAGGGCTCTGCAGTTTTGATTGGTCACACTACTCACCCTAAGAAAAACGTGTCTACACATTGCAGGACATATATACCAGTTCGGACCACTGCAACATATTTGTGAGGCTTTGGATGGTTCTGTATTCAGTTTCCTGGGTTGTTTGTGCATGTAATACCTTGGCTTTGGGACAGATCTTGCTGGGAGTATCCTGAAGCCACAGTATTGCATATAATCAGTGATTCAATGAGCATACTACTTTCAGAAGGCTTACTGTTGTCTTCGTTGGGCCCATTTCCTGCACTGAGGATACTGACTTCTTGAGGGAGACAGAATCATACTAATGTTTAGCTCTTAAATCAAGGGGGCCATACCCCTGGACTACGTTAAAGCCCTTGCTTTGCTCAGGCTTCTAACTATCGCCCGGGGTCATTACCAGACCGTTAATACCCCCTCATCGGGTTCTATTGCTTCAATGTTGTCCACTAGTGATTGTATGGGAAACCGGGCATTGTCTGGCTGAAGGTTCCAGATGGGAATGCAGTGGTGGGTAAGATTTCATGGGTATTTTCTGGCCTTTTTCATTGCTAGCTTTGTACATGAAAGATATGTTCAATATTTTACCACTGGAAGATAGTGCCGCTCTTGCAAAGTATTTGTCAACAGGGACCTTCTGTTCCCTGAGCTGTTAATAGTGTCTTCGGTCTGGGGGTCCTCCGTTTCAGGTGATGTCTCGGTGATCTGCAATTGCTGGATGGTCTACTTAAAAGCCTATCAGATAGCTTAGTGAGTTCAGCACTCAATGCCGCTATCCAGGTCCTACCTGTGGGTTATGGCTGGGTTTCAATCTCAGTAGGGCAGACTCAGTTCTTCATCCTTCCATATTGGATACAGTCAGTATCATTGCATTGCATAATGGTAGAGCCAACAAATCCAGGATCAAATGCATGGAAAACTGTGGCCTTATGTGCTTTAAAAAAAATCTAGCATCTATTATTACTAATATTATTATTATTATTATTATTATTATTATTATTATTATTCGTATTATTATTATTATAATTATTATTATTTGTAGTAGTATTAATATTGTTATGATTATTATCATCATCATAGTATTATTATTATTAATATTGCTATTATTATTATTGATATTGCTATTTGTTGTTATTATTATTATTATTATTATTATTATTATTAGGTCTTCCATTTTGTCGTTTCCCCCCAAAGGCCACTGCCTAGGTGCTGCAACGTGAACACGGTTGGCTGATCATGGCAGCTACTCCCTTCAGGCAGGCTCTGCATTTATAGGGACTGCCTTCGACAGTGCGGGGAACACAGAGTTGCTTCTTTTGGGCAGTGGCATCTACCCTAGTGGGTGATTGGTAGGCCACTGCAACTCCAACTAAAGTTCTGTCCCGTTGGCCTATCAGTAGAGACCTTTGGGCAGTGACATCAGTCCTATTAACTTACCGGAAGAGCTGCCTCTTTTGGGAAGCCAGCCTGATTGACTTTGCGTAACAGCTCATTGGCTGATCCTTTGGCAGTGAGATCGATCATGTTTCATTGGACAGCGCAGGCACTGAGTATGCGCAGGAAGATCTAACCAGTGGACCAATAGGTTGACTTAGGGTACTAGGTTCCAATGTGATCTGTTGAGTCTCCGTCATTGAGAAATAGTGTGTATACATTGAAATGTCTTCCTGGGGTAGGAGGATCCTTCAGCTTAGCCAATTAGGAGAGATCCTCCATTTGAGCAATGCTGTCAGGTTAGCAGATTAGTACTTTCATTTGAGTAGTAATGGCACAGTGCGATGCTCTGTTAGCCAATTAGGAGAGTCCCTCCCTTTGGGCTGTGCGGTGTGTCAGGGTAGCTGATCTGTGCATTCCCGCACGGTGCAGTGCATGCTGTAATGCACATGACGGGAGTTATAACAGAAACCTTGAAATCGGACAAGCACAATCATCATTAGGGCAAACATGGCCTTAGTACAAAACAAAAACCATCTTGTTCCAATTAATTGACATCAATGCCCTTGCCGCAGTCCTTGGTCCTGGCCATATAAATAATGCATTTTTTCCCCTAGGGTATTTTTTCCACTACCGCTAATTGCAACTGTACCAGGCGCCATGTTTATCTAATAGCACTGTAGAGGCCTAAACTCGAAGTAGTCACTATCGGTAGAAGTCCCACCGCCCTCCACCCCTTCCAGGCGGATTAAGGGCTCATGTCACTGCAATGCAACATAAAGAAAATGGGGGCGTTGTTCTTTAGTAAGGCTCACCTCCGATATCTTCAATTCTCCTGAAAAGTGTTATATGAGAATAAGGCCTGGGCTCAAAACCACTCACAATCACATGGCATGGGTCACACATATGGCTGCACATGGTGGTCCTGTATCGGTGCATTGAACTGCCCGAGGGTAAATGCAAGGCCTAATGAGCTGCAGGTCTGCACATCTATCTTAATGCCTTGCTCCATTGGGAACTGCAAGTCACTGGCTGGGGTGCAGCGTGGCATGTTATATCCCCATGGGTTTGCCAAAGAGCATCTTCGCTGGAGCATTCCAAGACACGAAGTATCCCGACTTCCGGGCTGCTGTGAGGCACTTGGAAATGTAAGAAGGAACTGAATACGCTTGAGGAAGGCACAATGTCACAGGCAACCAAACATAGACGCGTCCTAAAAAGCGCCCCCAGGCCTCGGGGAACTTAGAAGACGTGCCCATGTGGGTAAAGACAGAACTGGGAACAGAGGGAGTGAAAAGAAAGCCCTTCTCTCCAGATATGGAGAATATTGATCATGGACAAGTCATAGCCAGCATTCTACACTCCTAGAAAGAAGTGCGCATACGTACGTTTGCAGTAATGGCACATTGCCTGTCAATTGTAGTTTAAACACTGGAGCTCCCGAATATGTCCTCAGTAAAGCAAGTGCACGATTGTGTTAAAGTATGCATTTATTTATTTATTTATTAATGTAAAGTACCATTGTTGACACAACCACTAGATCGTCATGTGAATACATAGTTATATAGCCAGGGCAAACAAACACTACTGTACAAAGACTACTGTACAAAATGTTGGTGCTTTTAATAAGCATTTGTCATACCTTGTTGCAGGTACCGTTTTTTTTTTTTTTTTTCGTTTTTTTTTTATCTCGTAAAACATATGCTATTTGGTGCGTCAACAAATACTGGTGAAATGAATAAGGCACTAGGACAGAATAGGTTTAAGTCTGTCCGGCGGCTCTCTGGTTGCACTCTTCCTTACCCACTCCTAATGTCCCATCACAGCAGCTCTGCCGTAATGTCACATTCAAGCCATGTTCTTGATGTTGTGGCTCCGTTTGTTGGGGATATGTGTTTTTGGAGCATTCGTGTTATTTTAAAGGCTTCAGGGACAATCTATCCAAATGGCCAATCGTCACTGACATTGGCCAAGGGCGCCAAACCCTGGGGATATGATCCAGTAAAGCTATACTCCCATTAGGCCATAGGTCATAGATGCAGAACCGTAGAGTCACTGCATGCGAGCAGGAAGCTCTGCCAGGTCCATGGGCAAGTCCCAGGAGTGTCTGTGCTTATGCGAGTCAATGAATTTTCGCACATTCAAAACCAGACATGTTTCTAGTTAATCAAAAGCGCCAGTAAAAAAACTAAATTAAGTTTTTGCCCTCCTGAAAGATTCTTCCTGCCCTCTTTGACTATACTCCACTATGTCCTGCTCATGATACCGCCCTCACTGGCTCCTTAGACTCACCCTCCCCCCTTCTGACCCAGTTCACTCAGTCTAAATCTCACCCACCACATGATGCTTCTCCTATCAAGCTCTTCAAACGTTGTCCTGAGGTCTTGGCCCCCTCGCTTCTTTAACCTGCTCAATAGATCTGTATTAACACATTAAAAAATAAATGTATCTCTAAATGCAGACTCTGACCCCTTGGCTCAATCTGTTGTTGCCTCCTTCTTCTCAAGAAGCACTCACTTGACCCAGCCGTGATTCTAACTTTATCTCTCGGCCTGTTCCTTTCCAGATTCTCAAAGTCCACGTAACTATCCAGCTGCAAGCATTCCTCTAGAGTAGCAACTCCTCCCACAACTTCAGGCAGGCTTTTGCCCAGTTCAGGGCTCTTGCCCTCATACTGACAGACTCGCCTTTCCAAATTCTGCCACCTGACACTCCCGGTGCTAAAGGGATATCACGGGTATTAGAGGAATGGTAAGTTCCCATTCCCTTGGAGTCCTGTAACACTCCACGGGAATGGGAACACTAAAGCAGGGGCACTGTTAGTAACGGCGCTGGTGCTTCAGGGAAAAATCTGCCGGTAGGGGTATGAACTACCGGCAGGTAAGGCCTGCCAATTGTTCAGTTCCCCTACCGGCACACTCGAAGTGAGCCACTCCGGAAAAAGGTGTTGCTAATGTTGTTAACGGCACCTTTATTTCTGGACCGACTCACTTACAATAAGGCCCACTGAGTCAGTTTGCAGAAGACCACCAACACTGTGTCACCACACATATCAGGACAGCTGTGTCCCTAGTCCTTTTAGATCTCTCTGCAGCCTTCGATATTGTTGATTACAAGACTTTAACAGAACCCGTTCTGCAGGCATTTGAGACTTTCTTGCGTTTATTCTTTTCTTTCAGACCACGTTGTGACTGTCTCACTCCCTCCCTTCACTTCCTCTGTGCAGCCCCTCACTTGTGGTGTACCCTAGGGCTCTTGCCCCCCCCCCCTCCTGTTCAACCTCAATGCCCAATCACATGCATCACTCACATATATCATGACATTCATTCATTTAATATGTGGACTACACTCGGTTTCTGGTTTATTTTGTTCATGTATTTATTGTATTTATATGTTATTTCCATCACCACCAACATGGCATTAACTTATCACCCCTCTGTATTCAGCACTGTAATGCCAATATCTTCTCCAGCATAAGCAACAACTCCCTGAAACTCCACTCTAATAAGAATGTGGTCAAGGTCTTTGGAGTAAACCATACTCGGTGGTCAACTACCAGGTGGCCTACGTCTCTCCGGCTCTACTCACACCTGTATATGCTGTTGGAAACCTATGCTTCATGCTTAAGGACCAATTCCCTGTATCCCCACAAATCAGACATGTTGCATCAGTGTGCTTTCATCCATCAGACCATCCCTTTCTTCTCCCCCAGAATATTGGATTATCGCAGTTCTCATTATCTCAGGTTCTCTCGAACAAAATCCATTGTGTACAACTAATCCAAAACATGGCAGCCAAATTGATGGTCAACACCAATAACCATTGTCATGTCATGTGTTGCTCGCTCTTCTGGCTCCCTATAGACTCAATAATTATCTGCAAGACTCTTTGTATAGCAGTGGGATCCTTCTATCAAACAGGCCCAGCTTTCTAGGAATCTTGTTTCAAAGAGATACGTCCCTTCCTGGAGACTAGGTTCCCCTCAGCTCCAGAATTGTAGGTCGTTAAAAATCACCACTCTCAAAGCTTTGTCTGTTTTTGCTGCTCAAGAATAGACAAGGTGCCAAGCCACCTTAGTTGCATTTCTCTTCATGTGACTTTCCACAGCCACCTCAACCCCATCTATTCGCCCGTGCTTTCCAGCTTTCCCCCACTCTATCATGCTGATATTCAAACCAGTTCCAACAGACTTCCCTTGCATTCTACAAGTTTCTATAATATATCATAACATTTACTCACACCCTAGAATGTGTATTTAAAGCGTGGGTGGATGGCTGGCTGACATGTCTCAACGGAATTCCTTCAAGGTCTTCCCAGGACTCTATTTCTGCATATTGATCCATGATAATCGGGAGCGGGTGATGGATGACCCTGGAGCAAGGTGCTGTAATGAGAAGACAAACATTACATCAAACATTTGAGTCTGACCTCGGTACTCTGCACCCATAGGGAACAAACACGCATTACTCTATATTCTCAGTATCTTCTTAACGTTACCAGTACGTGTGTAGGAAAGCTCAGAGCCAGAAAAAGGAAAGGCACTCACATTGTTCCCCAGAATGTGCATCTGGGTCCTTCCCACCAGAATATTATTTAACCTGCAAAGTAAAATGGTAGAATTAGTTCAACAAGGTTACAGGCACTTTTGATCATTTACATGGTCTGCAAACACTGCTTATCAGAACACGCACACCCTGAATCTAGGGTATTGTGCACAGGTGCGTGGATAAGTGAGGGGGGAATTGAACGGTTGAAGTACTCAGTGTGCAGAAAATGCATTTCCCAAGAGCCCTCGCTAGATGAGCATGACCGATAAAAAGTAATAAGACCTACTACTCGAATCACTCTAAAATGCACAGCACTCAACATAAAAATCTCTGACAGCCCCTCCTGTCCGTAAGCCTCCCCGGGAACTTTCCGGGCTCACCATCCAGATCACTGTTTGAAGTAATCCCCTGTATCGTAGGCCACTCCCAAACTCCAGACTAGGAAGTGAGATCACGCCCCAGGAACCTTATCTCACTGCAGATTCATTCAAGACCATGATCACCTCGCCTTCGTCGAGCTCAGAAGTAGGTGCTCCACCCTAACCTACCAGCACCAAGAGGGCACCGGGAAGTGAACGCTGCACCTGTCAAACTTGAAATAACCATCATCAAAGCCTGAGGGCTAAGACTAGCAGAAAAATAAACACATTTACACTGGATGACAGGAATAGACAAGAGACTTGACCAACAATGTCCATCAAAGCCCCCTAGTGATCTCACCGGACCTCACGAATCACCTCAATACCTAATGGTGCCAAAAGCCTCACCCCATCGACACGTACTCCTGTGCTTTCTACCCTGTTTGCCCCTGAGTAACCAATGCTGTTCTGAAACGTCCAATCACCATTCGCCAGTGCCACACACATGAATGCCCCACACACGTCTACTGCATGTCTATCACGACATCCACGGTAATCTAGCCAGGACAAATCTCTCCTCTTTAATCCTATCACACCCTCCCACATCAGTGACTAACCCAGTTAGAGCAGATTGGCCCTCAGGGTTTGGTAATTTTGACCCGCAGCTATCCACACCACAGGTTTCACATCTGTCTGTCTTGCTATCCCGCTAACAGTCTCCTCTCCCCCACAATTGTCTAATAGAGTGGCTAAAAGACCCTATATAAGAACACTATACATTACACAAAACATCAATTGTGTATGCAGAGTGATAGCCATGCAGGGGACACACCAGAAAACGAACGTCAGCAGCTAATTCAGCCGTAAATCGCTGATTGCCACAGCTATTGTATTTCTTGTTCTTTTAATGTTACTACACAGTGCACCATAGGAGATGCATGCGAGCAGCCGCCATTTTGAATTCGAACGCCATGGGCACGCATGGCCTGAGATACCTTGCAGATCTGCCCCCTTTACAAAACCCTCTTGTTGTTTTATAAACTGATTACGCTATTCAGAAAATCTCTTCAGCAGACACTCGGGCAGGTCATTATTCTCTTTACAAACGCAGTTCAGTGGCGATGGCTGCGTGCAAATGGCCCAAGACTGAATGCAGGACGAGCGAAGCCCATTCGCGACCAGGAGGCTACAAGGCGCTCTGCATTGTGTCCGAGAAACGTGTCCCCAGCTCGTGCTCAAAAAGACCGCATAATTACACTCTCTGCACACTCTCAAGGACCTATTTTGCTCACGTATCATAAATTAGGCATTCAGAGGGGGCACAGGCCCTGGCAGAGCGGTGTAAACTAAGCAGCAGGTGGCTATGCCGTGCCCACCCGAGAAATACATGCTGGCCCTTATATTTAGTCTGCAAAACATTTCCCAGGTCCTTGTAAATTGACGAAGATGTGTACACGTGCGTGCAAACAGGCACCGTTTGTCATAGGCTGAGTAGTGTGGGCTCGCTTTGCTCTTATCACCAGATCCTTAATGAGTAGTAATATCACAGACCAATTATGTTTGTGGAAAAATTGTAGGCCGTAGGCATTTTATTTACTTACAGAAAATACATAACAACAAAACCAATACACAGCCATACGCTTTTTGGCACCTTGTGTCCAGTTTTCGGAGTTGCCCAAGGCTCCTCCCGAGTCCTTGTTACACTTGGGCCTTCGTTCCTGGGCACATGCCGCCTACGACCTGCTTTGGACCGTGTACCGAAGAAAATACTCAGCGTTCCGGCTCCTGCCTGCTTCCTTCTTCTTCCGTTATCTTTGTAGGGTGGGTTGGGTGGCAAACGTTTTTCCTTCCCCTTGTCCAGGCCCTAGGAGCTTACTCGAGAGAGGTGAGCTCCTTACCTGGTTTGTACCGCCTCTCGATCCTGGCTTACTTATACCCGCCAGACCTTTTGTTCCTTCCCTTGTGGAAATCGAAAAATAATATTATACCTCCTATCGCATTGTTTGAATGTATGTTGGCCTACGCCAAGCTGTCTAAAAACATTGTGTACATAGATTCCGCGGCAAGGTCTTGACCTTAATGTATTGTGCAAATCGCCATCTTGGATTAAGCCGCCATTTTAGGTACTCTTGCAGTGTGGAAGTCACCCTGAACAACAAAATGGAGGCCGAATGACATTTCGAGTGGGATTCTGGCCATTGTGACCTCCGCACACGTGAATAAATAATATGTCCGCAGGCCACTTGTTGGCGTCGCAAATTGAGACCTTGTCCTCTCCCTGACCTATGTGTAAATGAACAACTGTATCAGCGGAACTGATCAAATTGCATATATTATGGGATTGACCTGGCTACGAACCCTAGGTTTGGTTCAGAGAATGGTTAACTTGCGAGAGGGTTGGCCAAGGCTGGACAAAAAGTATAAAAACCCAAGTATCCCGATGTTCGGTCTCTCACACTAACACGGCAAACTACCGTTGATGGTTCGTTCTGTTACTCTGAGGGCCGAATAGCTATCCGTATGTCAATTGGCTTTTGGTAATTGTTGTAACTTTGAATAAAGCGCTTTGTATGTCCTTTGTAACCTGTGTTGGTGTGTTTCCTTTGGGCTTCCCGGCCTCATATCTATTTTTCTGTTTCCACAGTTGGCGCCCGAATAGGGACCCTCAAGATTGATGCCGGATCATTGAAGGTTGATGCAGGCTATCGAACCGGGATCGGACGGTGTGATTCTGCGGGCCCGACCGATCGAGACGCGATACCTCGGCAGCGCTGCACGATCCGATCCTTGGACGATAGTCGTGTGGTCTGACACGACATCTTGACGAGGGTCCAATTTTGAGGCGGGCAGATTTGCCGAAACCACCAAACGCAAGGTAAAATTTGTTAGGTAAATCCTTTGTAAACCGTACGGTCCTCCTTAGGTTTGGTCAGGTGCAGTCGTGACCCGGCTCTTAATTTAACCCTGACAATTTGAATTTGGCGTATTGTATCTGCAGACACAATTATTGGACCAGGTAACACCAATTTTTTGAGAAATGCCTGGGAAATTGTCTAGCTGTTTTAGGGCTCTGTTCCGCAGCTATCGACAATCTTTGGAATTTAGCTGTCCGGCACCACTGGAGGGGTTGCCGGCGTGTACTATGTACTGTAAGTATAGCATTGGTAGTATCGTATTTAATGACATTTGGCACAGACAGACCAGACATGCCTCCGAATTTCAGTGGCCAATCAATGGTAGTTTTGAGATCCCATGTATTGAATATTTAGAATCGATCTTGTTAAAGAAAAAGGCTAGACCAGCAGCCTTTGATGTGTTACAAAATGGGAAGAAAAAAGCATTGCAGCAGCTTAAAAGTAGGGATAAACATGCACGTCGTCATAAAACAAACGCTGAAAAAGCATTATTATATGATAAAGAAAAGCGGTCAGAATTAGTTAAAAATATGGATAGAGCCTTTTCACTCGGGGTCCAGAAAATGTACCCCTCTAAAGATTTCCATGTTTCTGAGGAATTTATTGAAAAGTTATTAAATGAACGCAGGCCCGATGCCTCAGCGCCACCTCCGTATGCTCCTGTCTTGGGCACTCTGCCCATTCCTGCTGTTGTTCCTGTTGTTATTCCTGTTCCCCCTGTACAGCCTATTGTTCCTAGTCCTCTGGTTGTCGTTCCTCCGCCTATCGTACCGCCCCTTCCCCCTGCACCTGCACCTTTGTTAAATTTACTTATACCTCCGCTCCCGAGTGGCCCAGTATTGATTGGAGTCGATCCAGGTGCAAGGTCAAAGATTGTGACTCGTAGTACTGTTTCTGCTGATAGGAAACAGGAATTGTTTGCATGGGCTAAGCATTGCATGGAGAAAGTTGATCAAGCTAATGTTTTTTCTACATTATCTAATTTGAATAGTTTTCACGAGAAAAATGTTTTTATCGAAGGGTTGGGGACTCATTTGTGTGTAATGTGGGGTAGATTACAAAATTTGGATCTTCCACAAGGGGTGAGAGATCTGAATGCTTTAGCACTTTCGAGGGACACAGAGCAGAAAGTATATGGACATGTCGAAAGATTGTTTGAGTTTAGGAAAGACTTTGAAAAATCACGAGATGAGGATGATGAGGATGATAGAATATATGTACAGAAACGGTTCCTTCCGTGCCAAAGAAAAGCACCTGAGGAAGTACGAATTTGTACTAAAGATGCGGTTCGATGGATCTCAGATTCATCGATACTGCCAGGTGAAGTATATGACAGGTATAGTCAGTATACAGTAGAGATGCAAAGAAAAGTAATTCAGGTGATGGTACAGCACCTACAAGAGGAATGTGTAAGGAAGAAGGTTAGTTGCCCCATAGAATTATTGGGGATTTGTAAAAGGGCTTTTTCGCCTGACACTTCTACAGCTGCCTTAGCGCTCGACCTGGCTCTATGCTTAGTAAGCGGCCGGAGGTACCTATATCTCAGTTGCCTATGAGAGAGGTTCCTCCGACCTTTGTCCCAAAAGTTGAGATCCCCGCCAACGTGGCGACTGGTGCCCCCGCGGTGGATATCCCTGCACATTATGTATCGCAATTCGTTCACGTCCCGTTTTCACGACAGGAAGTGAACACAATTAGACAATCAGTTCCCGATATTAGGAAAAACCCGACGGGGTTTTACAAAGAAATAGAGTCCGTTCTACAGTCCTCTGTGTTCACCTTGAGTGACATTGACTTGTTATTTCCTGTGCTCCTACCCTGTAGATGTATGGAAACAGGTTCGGACAATAGACGATGTGCCAGGGCTGGGGGATACGTGGGCAAATCTGATTAGAATTGATGGAGAAAGACCAGCTGGTGAGAAACCGCCACAGGTAATACTTACTTTACCTGATAGGATTGTCACTAAACTAAAAACTATAATTCCAGAAAAAAGGATTATTTGGTACAAGCTTACGGCCTGTGTTCAAGGGAAAACTGAAGGCGCCACTGAATTTTTCAATAGATTCCAGCAGGTATTTTCTGACTTCAGTGGACAGGATTTAGGTACAGAGTCGGGGAAGAGGTTGTTCGTGGACAAATTTGTACGTGGATTGTTACCTGACATCCAGTCACAAATTATGTCCTCTGAGAGCACCTGGCAGGCAAAATCTCAATCTGAGGTTTTGCACATGGCTCAGTATTATGAGAACCGTGTTAATAATGAAAAGGAGAAGATCGAAAAGAGAAAGGGTGATTTGAAAACCAAAGTATTATTGCAGAAAATTGTTAGAAACCCCAGAGGAGGTACGACACAGACTAGAGGTCAGTACATTCCAAAAGGAAATGCTCCTCTGAGTCCTATAAATATTAATCAATGTGCTTATTGCCGCCCGGAAGGTCATTGGCGAGCACAGTGCCCTGTCCTTCGCCAGAGGTCAAGCAGTGCGTTTGGGGGTATGGGTAGACGACCTAGGGGTCGCCCTGGAGCAGGGGGCCTTGACAGAGGTCAGCTTTTGCAAGATTCTCAGCAACCTTTTTCACGGGAAAATCAGACCTCGAGTATGGACTCGAGAAACATATTTGATCACCCTTCTGCTGCCTACCTTTCTGAAGAGCTTCCTTCTGATGAGGCACTATTTTATTAGGATTGCCCGAAGCAGGGTTTGGAACCTTTGCCTATTCCCGTTAATCAAAAAGGCCCTTACGTTGAATTATTAGTGGGGAATAGGAAACATCAGTTTTTGATTGACACTGGAGCACAGAAGTGCTCCATTGATCATTCCAGGGTTCCAAACATCCCACTGTCAGAGCAAACAAATGTTTCCGTAGGGTTTTCTGGTATACCAACCGTCTGTCCGGTTTCTGCGCCGGTATCTGTTTCTTTGGGTCCCTTCACGGACCATTGCCCTTTTCTTCTCACTTCAAACTGTGGAGAGAATTTGCTGGGGTTGAATTTGTTAAAGAAATTGAACGCAGTAATTCATTGTTCTTCGGATGGAATACGGCTAACGGTTTCACCACAGCAACTTCCTAATTCTCAGTTTTTGATTCGACCTTTACCTCCCGAGTTTAGCATCTTTCCGGAATGTTTGTGGGAGGTGGACGACAATGATGTCGGAGTATTACATATTGAGCCTGTTAAAATAGTCCTGAAACATGGGGTGAAACTGCCACGCATTCCGCAGTATCAAATATCAGCTGAAGGCGAACGTGCTTTGAAATGCATTGTCTCCGATTTTGTACATCGTGGGGTGATCGAAGAGATTACAGGTAGTCTGTGTAACAGTCCGATCTTACCCGTATATAAGAAAGGCGACAATGCAATTCCATACTGGTTTATAATCGATCTTCGTGCTATTAACCGAGTGGTCGCCCCACAATTTCCAATTGTGCCTGATGTGACGACGATATTAACAATGATCCCTGCTACGGCTACGCACTTTAGTGTTGTGGATCGGAAAAACGCCTTCTTTAGTATCCCTATACATAAAGAAAGCAGATATCTGTTTGCATTCACCTTGGGGGGACGCTCATTTACATTTACAAGGGCACCTTAAGGGTATACTGAAAGTCCTAGTATTTATAGTAGAGCTTTACAAGAGCAGCTCGACACCCTTGAATTGCCACCTACTTGCACGCTGCTTCAATATGTTGACGATTTGCTTTTGGCTGCAGACTCTGAGAGTGCCTGTAAAGAAGGCACTGTACTGTTGCTAGTTCATCTAGCTAAAAATGGTCACAAAGCTTCGCTTAAAAAATTTCAATATTGTTGTCAGGAGGTTGCCTATCTAGGCTACCTCCTGTCAAAGGAGGGGCGAAGATTGACACCTGAAAGAATAAAACACATTTCTGGCATGTCTGTTCCAAATACACAGAAGGAAGTCAGTGCCCTGATAGGGATGGCGTCCTACTATAGTTTGTGGATCCCGAATTTCGCACTAGTGGTAAAATCAGTGTTTGCTTTGACGAAGAAGGGCATTTCTCTGCCACTGCCATGGGAATCGGAACATCAACGATCATTTGAGCTTCTCAAAACCACGCTATGTTCGGCACCGGTTCTGGGTACTCCAAATTATGACAAGGCCTTTGTGTTGTTTGTGCATGAATGTGATGGATGTGCTTTGGCTGTGTTAACACAGGAACACGGAGTGAAGAATAGGCTGTGCGGCTACTACTCCTCCGCCCTTGATCCTGTCGCATGCGCTTTGCCAAGATGTTTGCGCGCTGTTGCTGCTGCTGCCGCGTCTGTAAAACAGAGTGAGGGAATGGTCCTAGGCCATGATTTGATTTTGATGGTACCTCACTCTGTTGATATTCTATTGAATAAAACCCAAACGCAACACCTCACCTCCGCACGGTTAACAAGGTATGAACTAATTTTGTTTGCCCCTCATATTCAAATTAAGAGGTGTTGTGTTCTCAATCCGGCTGAACTCTTACCTTTCCCGCAAAACACTGTTTGCGGTGACGAAGAATTACATGACTGCCTGTATACCACCGGACAAGAAACAAAGGGCAGGATAGATCTCATAGATACTCCTTTGGATAATGCAGAAGGGGAGCTGTTTTGTGATGGCTCCTGCTTCAAGCTTTCGAATGGTACATCTACAGCTGCTTATGCAGTTACTACATTGAAAAAGATTGTTGAAACTAAGAGAATTTTGCATAACTCTGCGCGGCCGCAGAGATTATAGCGTTGACCCGAGCTTGTGAACTTTCCCAAGGGCGAAGAGAAAATATATATACCGATAGCCAGTATGCATTTGGGGTGGCTCACAACTTCGGAAAACTTCGGTCGGAAAGAGGGTTCCTGACCTCACATGGGACCAAGATTCAGCATGGCCCTTTGATAGTGCAATTACTTTCGGCGCTCTCACTCCCTAAACGGTTAGCAATCATGAAATGTGCAGCACATCGCAAGGTCATAGATGATATGGGCAGAGGGAACGCTTTTGCAGATTTGATAGCCAGACAAACGGCCACAGACCTTAGCACGGACATGTATGCCTCGAGGGAAATGAGAGACGTTTGCATAATGGATGAAGGTATTGGGTCTGTTCGAGATATTCAGACTGATGCCTCGATGGAAGAATCTAGAAAGTGGGCTGAAGGAATGGGGAAATTGGATGACGAAGGGTGTTGGGTGGATACATCGAAGGGAAATGGTTGCTTCCTGATTCTTATGTATTGGTGATGGTTACGATGGCACACGGTCCTACGAATGTGTGTGCCCAGCAGATAACGAAAATGTTAGAACAGGTTTGGGTAAATGACAAAATTCTGGAAACTGCAAAGAGGCACGTCCAGAACTGCATGATCTGCCTACAGCACAATGTGGGTAAAGGGACAGTGACTCCTAGGGGAAGTTTCGGGCGCCCCTCTGTCCCTTTTGAGGTCATTCACTTCGATTTTATTGAAATGGAGCGATGTAATAATCTGAAATATGTTCTTGTCATTATTTGTGCTTTTAGTAAATGGGTCGAGGCTTTCCCCGTCAAAGATGCTACCGCCATGACCACTGCAAAGATTATGGTAAAAGAATTCTTTCCTCGATTTGGGCTCCCGAGGATAATCTGGTCGGACAATGGTCCTCACTTTATCGCAGCAGTAATTTTGCAAATTTGTACAGCCCTAGGTATTGAGAAACAATTTCATTCAGCTAGACATCCTCAAAGTGCTGGGTTGGTAGAAAGACACAACGGTATTCTAAAGAATAAACTTGCGAAAACATCTGCTGATACCAATCTGAAATGGCCAGATGCTTTGCCTATTGTGTTATTTGCTATGCGTACCACACCTCAGACTAGAACTGGGCTTTCTCCATTTGAAGTAGTAATGGGGAGACCTGCTAATATCTGGGGTCTCCCAAAACCTAAAGCCCTGAGTGAGGTGGAGAATGTATTGCTTGTAGACTACTGTAACCAGTTAACTAAAAATCTGTATTTCATCTACCACCAGGTGCATGCTGCTTGACCTGTACGGTTCAGGGGCCCAGGACACGATATACAGCCTGGGAGATGGGTCCTCGTGAAGGCCTACAAGAGGTCTTCCTGTCTCGCGCCTCGCTGGCGGGGACCCCACCAGGTTTTGTTGGTCACCAGGACAGCAGTGCGGGTGGCTGGAAAGAAGAACTGGATTCACGCGACGCACGTCAAGAAACTTCCTCACCCGACGCCACACGCTACAGAAGAAGCAGAACCCCTCGCTGATGCTACAGTCTCTGATCCTGGAGTAGCAAACAGTGCTGCGAGTGTGTCGGAGAATTTCTCTGAGCCTGTGGAGCTTGGGGAACAGTCCATTTCGTCTCCGCACTCTCTTGATAAATCACTTCCGGAAAACACTGTTTCGAGCTCCGCGACTTCCGTCGCCACCGACACGTCGCTTCCCTCAGGAAGTGACGATACTTTGCTTCTGGATCAGACAAATTTGGGTACCATCAGGTACAACCTTCGACCACGGAAATAGGACTACGGCACGAGTGTCGTGCATCTGGAAAAGGAAGTGATCGGAACATTTTTTGTTTTGTTGAACAAAAAGGGATTCTGCTGGCTAGGGTTGGGAAGGACTAAGAAATCACGCGTCCGTAGTGTCACCAGCAACAAACATTGGGGCCGTCGATCAAGGAACTACGATGCCTGCCACCTTCACCGCTGCTCCCCACACTGGACTTTTAGATAAGGGGGTGACCAAATCGAACAATGAACAATGTGCCTGGGCCCCGAAAACGTACTGTTGTGTTTTGATTTTGATCATTGTTATTTTTGCAACTGCTGCTGTAGGACTTTGGTATTTCGAAGAAGTCTATCCTTTGAAACCTTTATTACCGGCCAAGATCGTACCAACTGTTTTGACTCCCTCTGTACACCTTCACACTCTGTCCCCTGGAGACTCCCAACATAGACAAAAGTATTATAATAACACTCTGATGATAGTGATGAATGCTACTCATGCCATTTTTAATAAGAGTAATTGTTGGATTTGTACTCACTTACCGCAACATGGGAACAAGGGACTGGGATGGTATATACATCCTCTACCTTTAACAACTCCTTGCTATGCCTCTCTTAGAGCACTATTCTTTGGCCGATGGAATGATAGCATCTCAGGGAACTTTGATGGAACTAATTTGAATGATTTCGAAAAACGTGAATTGACTCCCCTGGGATGCTCGCTTTTCGCAAATAGAAGTAAACCTAACGTTGCTTCTATTAGGCCGTCTGACAAACTATCTCTTCCTTTTCAAACTCTGATTTCCTTCAAAATGGCTCCGATAGGCAATAAGGACGCTGTGCCTCCTTCTTATTCTGTAAATCATAGTCCCGATTCGGTTCCCTTCTGTGTACAGAGATGATGTTTAGCACTTGGCATAGGTCAAAAGGAGGGTCTGTGGAAATCGAAATAATATTATACCTCCTATCGCATTGTTTGAATGTATGTTGGCCTACGCCAAGCTGTCTAAAAACATCGTGTACATAGATTCCGCGGCAAGGTCTTGACCTTAATGTATTGTGCAAATCGCCATCTTGGATTAAGCCGCCATTTTAGGTACTCTTGCAGTGTGGAAGTCACCCTGAACAACAAAATGGAGGCCGAATGACATTTCGAGTGGGATTCTGGCCGTTGTGACCTCCGCACACGTGAATAAATAATATGTCCGCAGGCCACTTGTTAGGGTCGCGAACTGAGACCTTGTCCTCTCCCTGACCTATGTGTAAATGAACAACTGTATCAGCGGAACTGATCAAATTGCATATATTATGGGATTGACCTGGCTACGAACCCTAGGTTTGGTTCAGAGAATGGTTAACTTGCGAGAGGGTTGGCCAAGGCTGGACAAAAAGTATAAAAACCCAAGTATCCCGATGTTCGGTCTCTCACACTAACACGGGGAACTAACGTTGATGGTTCGTTCTGTTACTCTGAGGGCCGAATAGCTATCCGTATGTCAATTGACTTTTGGTAATTGTTGTAACTTTGAATAAAGCGCTTTGTGTGTCCTTTGTAACCTGTGTGGTGGTGTGTTTCCTTTGGGCTTCCCGGCCTCATATCTATTTTTCTGTTTCCACACCCTGGGGGCCGGGCTTTCCCCGGCCCCCTGCTGTTATACTTCGCACCTTTACCAGGTGCTGTTTTCTGCCCTTTTGTGGGCTTTTGTTTTTGTGGCGCCATTCGTACGCCCCTCCCTACGGCTTTCGCGCCGTTTCCCCCCACCCCGCGCCTAAACTCCCATGCCCTCAATCGGCCCGCATTTCATGCGGCCCGGGGCATTCGCAGTACGTAGTTAAAAAAGAAGGGAGAAGGGACGCACACGGGCGGAATCACCTTCTTGCCTTCGTTTTGCACTTTGCACTGCCAATTGTGCGAGTGATGAATGCCAGTAACACGGGGCAGGCAGCACTTACAATGGATTCCTATGGCAGCCTCCTGCTTTCAGCTGGTGCAGAGAGTGGGCGGGTACTTCTGTGTACAGGGCCACGAGCCTCCGCTGCGATCACTACTAAGACAACAGGGCCGGATTCTCAACAGTTTCTTTGATACATGTGTGAGATGTGCTAACGAATCGCACCACTTGCCTAAAAAAAAAGGGGCCCAGCAAATCACAAAGGACATCTTAATGTGTGCCTCCTGGAGCATTTGCGCATGTAAGAGGGCATTTTTGGGCATTTCAATGTGCCCCCTAGAATGTGCAAATGGGATGCGCTTTGAAGTGTGCTACAATCAAAGATCTTCCCCTGCACCTATTGGCAAGGGGGACCGACTTATGAATTTCCCGGGGGTGGGGGGGCCCAAATGCAGGAAGTGACATCACTGGCAGTTATATGACCGCACATTTGCATGTAGTAGCCAACTTGTTGGACCGGCGCGAGGGGGGGGTTTTGGCACGTGCAGCGCAGAACAGTGGAAACATTGGCTAGCATGCACTGCATATACTAAAGTCAAGAAAGAAGGAGATTTAAGCCTTCGAGTTGCATTCCAATAAGACATCACTGCCCCTACTCCACCGCTCTATAATCGTTCAGCAACACAACTAGGATGGGAGAATGAAATGCTTGCTAAACAGAAGGTACGGCTGCAAGGTGGAGTACCACCACCACCACCAAAAAAAAAAAAGGTCCCAATTCAAGGGAAACGAGAAGTAAAGATGTTTCCCGATTAAAAAGTACCAAGCAAGACGTGTGTGGTGCCATAGTTCAGTAAAACATCAACATTTCAAACTTACAATAGTGCTGCTGTAGATTGGCCAGCCACAAGTGACATTTGCTAAGATGTTACCTCTGGGTAGCCAGATAGAGTTAGGGATGTAGCTTAATCTTAAACCTTTCAGTGGACACATCAGATGTGCTGCTGAAGTATAATGCAATCCTGGCTGAAGTATAATGCAATCAAGTGTGGTTTCAGACTTGGGGGGGGGAAGAGTGGTAACTGCTTTTATCATTGTAGTTTACCAGAAATTCTGGTAAAGTAGTGTACAATGTTAAAAAGCAGTTACCCAGGCTCACCCTGCACCCAGGTGATGTTTGGGACTGATGGAAGCACTTGTGTCTAAATGTTGTAGCCATGGTTGTCTCCATGTTTTAAAAGCTCCCACTTTCCGGGTTTTCAACATTCATTTGAAACACTGCTTATTCAAAAAATGAAGGAGTCAGTAAAAAAGCCAATGCAGAAAAGCCTATTTCGCACATGTAGTAAAACCCAAAGGGTAAGAGCGACTGTATAGCAGACCATGCCAATGTAGGATACTCCAGGATACTCCAGGATTACCTTCAGTCAAAATTCACCCACTGCAATGTTCCTAAACTTTAAGCGTCAGGACAAAAAACAGAGAACTGAATACATTGCTGAGGTAAATAAGTTCTGACTGGAAACACTGGTAATACAGTATAGAGCCACATTATCGCACCGCCCAACTATGAGTTTGAGGGCAAAGGTGGAGGAAAATCCTCCAGCAAGAAGCTGGAGGTATTTCCTCCACCATACCGCCCAAAATAGAATAATTTGGGATATTACCACCAGCAAAATTACTACCAGCAGTAATACCGCTGAAATCCACCATGGAGTCCTATGGACTCCAATTAATGGGGACTAACACTGCCTACCACCACTTGTAATCCGTCAGTAATACCGCCAGACCAAGTGGCAGTAATGGTAGTACAGTTTGGTGGTATCTCGGCAGATTTACAGGCCACACAGAGACATCACCTCTCTCCATGTTGTCTTTTATTGTAAAGTGCATTGCCAGGTTTCAGACCTGTAAGATTTCCCTGTCTCCTCAGGTGACTCAGACCCCCACCATTCCATCCTACATAAACTTGATGCCCCCAGGCTGTTGATCTTCTAGTCTACTTTTATTCTACCCATGTAGATCCAGGAACGTCATACTACTGTTACTTTCATGGATTATTTTACTTCCTGTTCCTTAAAGCCAGGGGTCTTAAACATGTGGCTCTCCAGATGTTTTGGACTACAACTCCTATGATCCATCACCATTGACTATGCTGGCTGGGGCTGATGAGCATTGTAGTCCAACACATCTGCAGAGCTAAAGGTTGCAGAACCCGGCATCCAAGCAGAAGCCTGGAACTCCATACTGCCACAAGCACCTTATCATTTGACTCTGGCTCTGAAATAGAGACTTTATGCCGGCCCTTTACCCACAAACACGGATTGTTAATATTATAGCTTGGAGCTGCACGTGTTAATAGCACTAGTGCAAGAAACAGACGTTCAGGACGGGCTGTAAAAAGACTTCCTTGGGACGTATGCGGCCTATGAGTTCACAGGGTTTGGTTGACATGGGAATAGCACATGATGCATGGAGTTGGGACAGGATGGCAGGTTAGCTGCTGGCAACCTTTCAGGTGGCAACCGTAAACCCATGAAGAGGGAGCGGAGATGTGCAGTGCTTCTTTGCCCCCCTGATTCTCTGATTTGTCAGAGCTACATTTTCAAAGCCTCTCTCTGAATGGAGCATGAGTGCATTCATCTCTCAGTTGACTCACACAGTTATTGCTCTGTCTGCGTCTTTCATTTGTTATAAAACAGCACCCAAGGTTGGTGGCTCTCAGGAGGTAGGGAGCCTGGGACGCTCCAAGGACAATGAACTGGCAGCCAGAAGGTTTTAGCAATGTGCTACTTTTGTAAACAAAATGAACCCCCAAAACATCTTTTTTTGTGACTGCACCAGTAAATCATCAAGAATCGATGACTTGGAGAGAGGCTGCAGGAGAGCGATTCACCCTTATTTCTATGGTACAGTAGCACAGATAGGAGAAAGAGGTTGGTTGGCTGTTCAATAGCACACCTGGGACTGGGTAGTTGAACTGGCTTTGGGGTCCCCGTTTCTCTGTGATAGCATACTCTTGAGGGCAATATTTTTTAATGAACATTTAATTGCAACTGCATGTGTATACCAAGTGCTTAATTTGTAAAACAGTAGGTGCCTGTGCCCAAATATGTTCTAGCACTTCTGTGACACTCGGGCAGTTCCACACCACTGCTGCCACGCAGGGTCGGACAGGGATAAGAAATAGGCCCGGTCATCCCAAAAAAAGTGGCCCACCCCTCGCCTCAAAAAAGTGACCCACCCCACCCCTCGCCTCACGACACTTGACCTCTGATGATATCACCGAAAGTGATGTAATTTGACCCCACACCAAAGTGACATCCCAGGAAGCGATGAAACACAACCTTTCACCCCTTGACAAAATAGGAAGTGGCATCAAATAGCATTGTTCCTAAGTAAACTACATTACGAAAAATATGGTTATGATTTCACTAAGGTGATATACATTTCATACAAGAATGGATCACCATACGTATCATTAATATCTGTGTGTTTAGATCCATATTGTCAAATTACTGTGACTCCAAGCAGACGTCCAAGGCCACATGATAATATGGTATTATATAGCACTTACCCGTAAGCTCTTTTTTATAGAACAAATATGCATACAATATCACCCAACCTGTGTTGGTACTCATATCGAGCCAAGAAGGATGAAAGATTTTTGAAGAATAAAATATGAAAAAATAAATTTGAAAAAAAAGAATTTTTCCCCAAAATTGTTTTCAAACCGGCCCAAGCATGTCTTGAAATCGGCCCTTATTCCCCAGGGATGATTTCAGCCCAGCCAGGGGCCAATCCGACCCTGCTACCACCACCCATAGTGAGACAGAGGCCGGGCCTTTGTGGGGCCTCAGGCTCCATTAGGAGCCTATTCATGAAGACAAAGAAAAGCACACACATTCTTTTGCCGCGATGACCATCATCAAGGCAAAAGAAGGCGTGCACTTTTTCTTTTGTCTTCATTAATAGGTTAATGAAGCAACAGCCCGACGCTTTGGTCATTTAACCTCTTTTTTTTTTTTTTTTCAAACTGTGGATGCGCGCCCACCCTGGGCATGAGGCTGCTGCCCACCAGAGGGACGCGCCCGACAGTTTGAATACCGCTGCGCCTACACCCTCCCCTCCAGGACCATACACCAATGAGTCCTAGAGGGGAGGGCTTAATCGCACATTTTTGTGATTATACCCGGCCAGAGAGAAGTGATGCAGTATCGATGGAAAGGGCCATCGATGCTGCATCACTTCTCTCCGGCCCAGTGGGGGCTCAGCCCCGACTTGATTTTGCCGGGAGAGGGGGGGGGCTCGGGCCCCGGAGCTCCACGTACTTGGCGCCCCTTCCTATTGGCCTGAGCGCGGGGGAAGCAATGGCAACCACTATTATTATTATTATTATTATTATTATTATTATTATTATTATATTTAGTGAGCGTGGTCCTAGCGCCGAGAAGCAATAGAACGCTTTACAGAGGTGTACTACAATATAGATATATAACGGAGTGCTTTACAGGGGTAATAACAATACAGATACATAACAGCGCTTACAGTGGCATACAACAATGCAGATGCATAGCAGCACTTTACAGAGGCATACAACAATACAGATGCATAACGGAGTGGTTTAGAGAGGTATACTACGGTACAGATGCATATTGGAGCACTTTACAAAGGAATACAACAGTACAGGTGCATAACGAGTGGTTTACAGAGGTATACTACGGTACATATGCATATTGGAGCACTTAACAGAGGAATCTAACAGTACAGGTGCACAATGGAGCACTTTACAGAGGAATACAACAGAACAGGTGCACAACAGAGCGCTTTACAGAGGAATACAACGGTACAGGTGCATAACGGAGTGGTTTACAGAGGTATACTACGGTACAGATGCATATTGGAGCACTTTACAGAGGAATACAACAGTACAGGTGCACAATGGAGCACTTTACAGAGGAATACAACAGTACAGGTGCACAATGGAGCACTTTACAGAGGAATACAACAGTACAGGTGCACAATGGAGCACTTTACAGCGGAATACAACAGTACAGGTGCACAACAGAGCGCTTTACAGAGGTATACAACAGTACAGGTGCACAACAGAGCGCTTTACAGAGGTATACGACAGTACAGGTGCACAACAGAGTGCTTTACAGAGGTGTACAATACAGATGCATAAAATGAGCGCTTTACAGAGGTATACAACAGTACAGGTGCACAACAGAGCGCTTTACAGAGGTATACGACAGTACAGGTGCACAACAGAGCGCTTTACAGAGGTGTACAACAATACAGATGCATAAAATGAGCACTTTACAGAGGTATACAACAGTACAGGTGCACATCAGAGCGCTTTACAGAGGTATACTACAGTACACATGCTTGTTGGAGCACTTTAGAGAGGAATATAACAGTACAGATGCAAAGCGGACCACAGCTATCCTACTTGCATTTCTCTCACTCAAAGAAGGAGAGAAATGTTGTTTTACATGTGTTAGCACATTTCACAGTGACAGGCCTATTAAATGCACTCCCAGCTGCCATGTGGGTTGTAGGAGCGAGCAGTGGACACCATTGCATACAAGAGGGATGGACAGTGCATCCCTACGCTACTGTCCCCTGCCCCCTCCTGAAATGTGCCAGACACCTTTGAGAATTAAGTGACCTACGCATTTCTAAAAGCATTGCAAATGTAACAAGCGCGTCCTCTGTTTTCTTTTCATTTGCATTAATTGTGATTCTGGCCCTTCCTCGGAAATTCTGTTTAGCAGATGGGAGAGATTATGTTGTAAAATATGCTAATTGCATGATAGGCTCATCAATGTTAGTGACACAAATCACCTGAGAGCTGCGTACCCAACCAATCGGTCCAGAGGGACCTTTATGAAGAACATATAATCTGCACTTTCATATAAACTCCAATCAATGAATATGTTCAGTAATAGATTACTCCAAAGGATGCTTCAAAATCATTTACTATAAATGAAGTCCTAAAGGATCCAGGAACCGCCATGTTTCACTTTACGTGATGACGCTACAATGTTTTGGTGACGTTATTGCATTATGCGGCAAATCCGTAAAACTTGACCGTTCTCAGCTGGAGATTACGCACCAAATCCCTGTTATAGTGAAGAAGGTATATGTTAAACTCCAAGAATCCAACTACTTTATGAGTGATATATTAGCTCCCCTTTTTCTGGAGTCCAAGGGCAACCATTAACTATGATGCACCAGGATACCTGACAACCCTCTGATCTCGGGCCCAGGTTCCTCCAACGCCAGGCGCACACCTGCACTCCCTTCTCGGCAACCTCCCGCACTCGGGACTGTCCCTGTATCCCTAAAGTCCCTCTACCAGCACTTAATGTCTGCACTTACCTTTGCACGTGCCACCAGTTGGCTGTACTTACTTATTGTTGTTAGTCTATTATCCCTTGTCTGCACTTACCTTTGCACTTGCCACCAGCTGGCTGTACTTACTTATTGTTGTTAGTCTATTATCACTTGTACTGCACTCTCCCCTCCCCCTCTCCCTTGCAATCTCCCCTTTCTCCTTCCCATGCAGTTGCGCGATCTGAATGTCACCTGGCCTAGTCGGATCGTTGTCTGTCCTCCCTCTGTTCCCACTCCCTCGCCTCATCGTACCCTAAAACACTTTTGTATAGGCGCGTTATAAATGCCATTTCATATATCATATCAGGATGCCCTAAGCCTCAGATCATGCACATTAACTAAGCATCACGTTCTTGTATCTAGTGTCCTAAGCTTCACATAGGAGGAGAGCCTCCATCCTGGTGACCTCAGGAAATGGACCACTCAGGAGAAATGTTTAATTCCTCTTTAATGAAGATGTTCCTTCTCTAGGCAGAACAAATATGTTCTGTGTTGTGCTTTGGAAGCCGATATGTGGGTCAGGAATACAAAATATGAAAAATATATCCTTGTTGGCCTTGATCAGATGTAATCTTCAGTTTGCCTGCATATTTCCTTTTGGCGTTGGTATCTAGCAAATCCAGTCTCTGCTCAGTGGAAGACACATTTGTATACATTAATCCCCTCTTGAGCCCTTCGCTCCTCTACCTCTAACTCCCTCAGGGTCAGTCGTTTTTCAAAGAAACAAGCAGGGGGCAGATCTCTGTCTTCAGCTAGGGCCTCCCTTTGGAACTGCCTCCCTGCCACCTTGAAACTGAGGAGAACCATCTTCCCGATGCTCAAGACGTTACTCTTCGCCTCTGCCTTTGCCCCACTTCTCCCCTGTTGATCTGTTGTCTCTCTCGGAACTGTTGCACTTGGCCATCCCCTTTCCTTTGGGCCCAGGTACCTGTTCACCCTGCCACCCTCCCGCACTTCCTCCTGGCCATCCTTTGCACCGGGGCCTGTATCAGCACCCATACAGACCCCCCCCATTCTTCTGCATTTTTCTTATACACCCTATCTGACTAACCTTGCACTTTGACACTCACTGGCTGTACTTACACTGTTCTTGATCACCTTATTTATTTATTCATTAACTTATTATTTATTTTGTTTTCTCTCCTATGCTCTGCACTTTCTACTTTCTCCACCCTCCCATGCACTGTCCCCCTTTTTCCCTTCCCCATGCACTTGTTTTCTCCCCTGTTCCCCCTCCCTTTACCTGGCCGCGCTTTGAAACACCTGTGTATGCGCGCGATACAAATAAAATATCATATCATATCATATATATAGAGAGCATGAAACTATGTCCAGCCATAGGACTGCTGCCAGTATCTTGAGCTTGGCGACCAGCATTTCATAAGCCATCTTCTCGGAGTCTGATGTCAGGTGAGGTTTGATGCCCTCAACGCTTTGCTCCACAGGACCTCAGATTCTGTTTGTTCCACTTTCTGAGATTCTGCAGCTATCACCTTTTCGCAACTGGGTTCTTGGCTGCAGTAGTAGGTCTTGGGAGAGCTTGCCTCAGCCACATAGCATACCAATGATTCCCTGCAGGCAATATCTGTGTCAACCAAGTCACAGTTCGCTTCTAAAACCACATTCAGGATAGCTTGACAAATATGTAGACGTTTTTTTTTTTTTTTTTTTTCTTTCAGAGCTTCCTCTGCACTGTTGTCAAAAGGTTAGTGTTTTCTTGGAATCGCTTAATTTCCACACCACAGTACAGCAAGTTCTATCTCTCCACTAAAATAATCTCTGGTGCAAGTTCACCATTTTGGAGACAACCCGTTTATCAAATGTTGCCAAACCTTGAAGGGTCTTCCTGTCCTTCCCATTGCAGCTGTAATATGTTATTTCCTGCATACAATGGCTGTAAATAAATAATGCAGAATGATCTGAAATGTGTCGCCTTACCCATGAATTACCCGTCTAGGAAGAGTTTTCTGTTTTGACGACTGATAGCTCCGGCTTCCCAGATCATCCTTTGTGTCGTACTCTTTTTGAAGCAGTTGTCATTTCAACAACATTCCACCATTGTGTTCACAAGTTCTTGTTGTTCTGTAGGTATCTGTGCCAATATCACAGAACCTCCTGCACACAATAGCAATGGAATCTTTCTCCTTCTAAGACCATCTGCAGTGACCTGTAGCATGATGTCTGACATATCGTTGATATAGAGGGTAAATAGGGCCATCTTAAAAACATTTCCGAGAGGGCTCAGGGACAAGCCAGGCCTATATCTACCAATCATCGGTCAGTACCAATGGCAGTACAAATTGATCCACAAACTGAAAGTCTATTCCAGATACACATTCTGCTTCATTCCTCTCTGGATCCAACACTCCTTTTCACGTGTTAGTCACATCTTCAGGTAAGTAGTGATCCTAACCTTCAGTCTTCACGAATGGTTTCAGACCACCGTCTTCATGCAGTCTTTAATGGGTATGCTGGAGTCCCTTGATATCCATATTCCAACACAACCGAAAAGGTCAAGACTCAAGAAGAATGGCATTTGCTGGAATAATTCAGGTCTTTTTTCCTTCCTTCCAAATTTGCTTCATCCTTGTCCAAGCAATGAGAATTATGACAGGTAGACAAGGTGACTTCCTGTGTGTCTATGCCTTCCGAGGTGCAAACATGAATTACATCCAGGGGTCCAAGATATCAGCAGTATATTCTTTGAAGGCTGAACAAATATTGCAATGAATTTTCTCAGGGGGATCGCTCAAGCGCAACACACTCGCCTTGGATGCAAGACGGCATGGAGCAACGCATGTTCGATCCCGGGTCTGCACTTAGAAACGTCTGGGTATTAAGCGCACTATAAATAACCTATCATATCATATAATTGATTTGCCTTTCCAGGTCGTTTTCATTCCCCAATCCACTGCAATGGCATCAGGGGCTTTTTGATTAGAATGGCCACTGCCAATTGCCAATGGTTCTCTAACATTTTCTAAAATAAAAGTGCTTTTTTCCAAGGTATGGACAAATCTGTCCCAGGAAGAGTCATTGGGGGTCATTACAAGGTTGGTGGTAGTTACCTGGGTAAACAAATAGATTTAGGGATGTAGCTTAATCTTAAACCTTTCAGTGGACACATCAGATGTGCTGCTGAAGTATAATGCAATCCTGGCTGAAGTATAATGCAATCAAGTGTGTTTTCAGACTTTAGAGTACAATGTTAAAAAGCAGTTACCCAGGCTCACCCTGCACCCAGGTAATGTTTGGGACTGATGGAAGCACTTGTGTCTAAATGTTGTAGCCATGGTTGGCTCCATGTTTTAAAAACTCCCACTTTCCGGGTTTTCAACATTCATTTGAAACACCGCTTATTCAGAAAATGAAGGAGTCAGTAAAAAAGCCAATCCTGAAAAGCCTATTTCGCACATGTAGTAAGACCCAGAGGGTAAGAGCGACTGTATAGCAGACCATGCCAATGTAGGATACTCCAGGATACTCCAGGATTACCTTCAGTCTAAATTCACCCACTGCAATGTTCCCAAATTTTAAGCGTCAGGACAAAAAACAGAGAACTGAATACATTGCTAAGGTAAATAAGTTTTGACTGGAAACACTGGTAGTACAGTATAGAGCCACATTATCGCACCGCCCAACTATGAGTTTGAGGGCAAAGATGGAGGAAAATCCTCCAGCAAGAAGCTGGAGGTGTTTCCTCCACCATACCGCCCAAAATAGAACAATTTGGGATATTACCACCAGCAAAATTACTACCAGCAGTAATACCGCTGAAATCAACCATGGAATCCTATGGACTCATCAACATTTAATTGAAACTGCATGTGTATACCAAGTGTTTAATTTGTAAAACAGTAGGTGCCTGTGCCCAAATATGTTCTAGCACTTCTGTGACACTTGGGCAGTTCCACACCACTGCTGTCACCCAGGGTCGGACTGGGACAAGAAATAGGCCCGGTCACCCAAAAAAAAGTGGCCCACCCCTCGCCTCAGAAAAGTGGCCCACCCCACCCCTCGCCTCACGACACTTGACCTCTGATGATATCACCGAAAGTGATGTAATTTGACCCCACACCAAAGTGACATCCCGGGAAGCGATGAAACACAACCTTTCACCCCTTGACAAAACAGGAAGTGGCATCAAATAGCATTGTTCCTAAGTAAACTACATTATGAAAAATATGGTTATGATTTCACTAAGGTGATATACATTTCATACAAGAATGGATCACCATATGTATCCTTAATATCTGTGTGTATAGATACATATTGTCAAATTACTGTGACTCCAAGCAGACGTCCAAGGCCACATGATAATATGGTATTATATAGCACTTAGCCGTAAGCTCTTTTTTATAAAACAACTATGCATACAATATCACCCAACCTGTGTTGGTACTCATATCGAGCCAAGAAGGATGAACGATTTTTGAAGAATAAAAAATGAAAAAATAAATTTGAAAAAAATGAATTTTTCCCCAAAATTGTTTTCAAACCGGCCCAAGCATGTCCTGAAACCGGCCCTTATTCCCCAGGGATGATTTCAGCCCGGCCAGGGGCCAATCCGACCCTGCTGCCACCACCCATAGTGCGACAGAGGCCGGGCCTTTGTGAGGTCTCAGGCTCCATTAGGAGCCTATTCATGAAGACAAAGAAAAGCACACACCTTCTTTTGCCGTGATGACCATCATCAAGGCAAAAGAAGGCGTGCACTTTTTCTTTTGTCTTTATAAATAGGCTCCTAATGGAGCCTGAGACCTCACAATCGCCCGGCCCCTGTCGCACTGAGCATGTGTGGCAGGGGCCGTGGATCAGGCTGCTGCTTGTTAATGAAGCAACAGCCCGACGCTTTGGTCATTTAACCTCTTTTTTTTTTTTTTTTTCAACTTTGGATGCCCCCTCCCCCTGGGCATGAGGCTGCGGCCCACCAGAGGGGTGCGCCCCACAGTTTGAATACCACTGCGCCTACACCCTCCACTACAGGACCATACACCAATGAGTCCTAGAGAGGAGGGCTTAATCGCACATTTTCGTGATTATTCCCGGCCGGAGAGAAGTGATGCAGTATCGAGAGAAAGGGCCATCGATGCTGCATCACTTCTCTCCGGCCCGGTGAGGGCTCAGCCCCGACTTGATTTTGCCGGGGGGGCTCGGGCCCGGAGCCCCCCTGTACCCGGCGCCCCTGCCTATTGGTCTGAGCGCGGGGGAAGACGCAATGCAAGAGAGGTTCATTTCTGAAACTTTCAAGCATTGTTTTCAAGTGGGAGAGTAGCGATGGCAACCACCATTATTATTATTATTATTATTATTATTATTATTATTATTATTATTATATTTAGTGAGCGTGGTCCTAGCGCCGAGAAGCAATAGAACGCTTTACAGAGGTGTACAACAATATAGACACATAACGGAGTGCTTTACAGAGGTAATAACAATACAGATACATAACATTGCTTACAGTGGCATACAACAATACAGATGCATAGCAGCACTTTACAGAGGCATACAACAATACAGATGCATAATGGAGTGCTTTACAGAGGTATACTACAGTACAAATGCTTATTGGAGCGCTTTACAGAGGTATACTATGGTACAGATGCATATTGGAGCACTTTACAGAGGTATACTACGGGACAGATGCATATTGGAGCACTTTACAGAGATATACAACAGTACAGGTGCACAATGGAGCCCTTTACAGAGGAATACAACAGTACAGGTGCACATCAGAGCGCTTTACAGAGGTATACAACAGTACAAATGCTTATTGGAGCACTTTAGAGAGGCATATAACAGTACAGATGCAGAGCGGACCACAGCTATCCTACTTGCATATCTCCACTCAAAGAAGGAGAGAAATGCTGTTTTACATGTGTTAGCACATTTCACAGTGACAGGCCTATTAAATGCGCTCCCAGCTGCCATGCGGGTTGTAGGAGCGAGCAGTGGACACCATTGCATACAAGAGGGATGGACAGCGCATCTCTACGCTACTGTCCCCTCCCCCCTCCTGAAATGTGCCAGACACCTTTGAGAATTAAGTGACCTACGCGTTTCTAAAAGCATTGCAAATGTAACAAGCGCGTCCTCTGTTTTCTTTTCATTTGCATTAATTGTGATTCTGGCCCTTCCTCGGAAATCCTGTTTAGCAGATGGGAGAGATTATGTTGTAAAATATGCTAATTGCATGATAGGTTCATCAATGTTAGTGACACAAATCACCTGAGAGCTGAGTACCCAACCAATCGGTCCAGAGGGACCTTTATGAAGAACATATAATCTGCACTTTCATATAAACTCCAATCAATGAATATGTTCAGTAATAGATTACTCCAAAGGATGCTTCAAAATCATTTACTATAAATGAAGTCCTAAATTTGAAAGGATCCAGGAACCGCCATGTTTCACTTTACGTGATGACGCTACAATGTTTTGGTGACTGTTATGTTATGCGGCAAGTCCGTAAAACATGACAGTTCTCAGCTGGAGATTACGCACCATAACCCTGTTATAGTGAAGAAGGTATATGTTAAACTCCAAGAATCCAACTACTTTATGAGTGATATATTAGCTCCCCTTTTTCTGGAGTCCAAGGGCAACCATTAACTATGATGCACCAGGATACCTGACAACCCTCTGATCTCGGGCCCAGGTTCCTCCACCGCCAGGGGCACACCTGCACTCCCTTCTCGGCAACCTCCCGCACTCGGGACTGTCCCTGTATCCCTAAAGTCCCTCTACCAGCACTTAATGTCTGCACTTACCTTTGCACGTGCCACCAGTTGGCTGTACTTACTTATTGTTGTTAGTCTATTATCCCTTGTCTGCACTTACCTTTGCACTTGCCACCAGCTGGCTGTACTTACTTATTGTTGTTAGTCTATTATCACTTGTACTGCACTCTCCCCTCCCCCTCTCCCTTGCAATCTCCCCTTTCTCCTTCCCATGCAGTTGCGCGATCTGAATGTCACCTGGCCTAGTCGGATCGTTGTCTGTCCTCCCTCTGTTCCCACTCCCTCGCCTCATCGTACCCTGAAACACTTGTGTATAGGCGCGTTATAAATGTCATTTCATATATCATATCAGGATGCCCTAAGCCTCAGATCATGCACATTAACTAAGCAGCACGTTCTTGTATCTAGTGTCCTAAGCTTCACATAGGAGGAGAGCCTCCATCCTGGTGACCTCAGGAAATTGACCACTCAGGAGAAATGTTTAATTCCTCTTTAATGAAGATGTTCCTTCTCTAGGCAGAACAAATATGTTCTGTGTTGTGCTTTGGAAGCCGATATGTGGGCCAGGAATACAAAATATGAAAAATATATCCTTGTTGGCCTTGATCAGATGTAATCTTCAGTTTGCCTGCATATTTTCTTTTGACGTTGGTATCTAGCAAATCCAGTCTCTGCTCAGTGGAAGACACATTTGTATACATTAATCCCCTCTCAAGCCCTTCGCTCCTCTACCTCTAACTCCCTCAGGGTCAGTCGTTTTTCAAAGAAACAAGCAGGGGGCAGATCTCTGTCTTCAGCTAGGGCCTTCCTTTGGAACTGTCTCCCTGCCACCTTGAAACTGAGGAGAACCATCTTCCGGATGCTCAAGACGTTACTCTTCGCCTCTGCCTTTGCCCCACTTCTCCCCTGTTGATCTGTTGTCTCTCTCGGAACTGTTGCACTTGGCCATCCCCTTTCCTTCAGGCCCAGGTACCTGTTCACCCTGCCACCCTCCCGCACTTCCTCCTGGCCATCCTTTGCACCAGGGCCTGTATCAGTACCCATACAGACCCCCCCCATTCTTCTGCATTTTTCTTATACACCCTATCTGACTAACCTTGCACTTTGACACTCACTGGCTGTACTTACACTGTTCTTGATCACCTTATTTATTTATTCATTAACTTATTATTTATTTTGTTTTCTCTCCTATGCTCTGCACTTTCTACTTTCTCCACCCTCCCATGCACTGTCCCCCTTTTTCCCTTCCCCATGCACTTGTTGTCTCCCCTGTTCCCCCTCCCTTTACCTGGCCGCGCTTTGAAACACCTGTGAATGAGCGCGATACAAATAAAATATCATATCATATCATATATATAGAGAGCATGAAACTATGTCCAGCCATGGGACTGCTGCTAGTATCTTGAGCTTGGCGACCAGCATTTCATAAGCCATCTTCTCGGAGTCTGATGTCAGGTGAGGCTTGATGCCCTCAACGATTTGCTCCACAGGACCTCAGATTCTGTTTGTTCCACTTTCTGAGATTCTGCAGCTATCACCTTTTCGCAACTGGGTTCTTGGCTGCAGTAGTAGGTCTTGGGAGAGCTTGCCTCAGCCACATAGCATACCAATGATTCCCTGCAGCCAATATCTGTGTCAACCAAGTCACATTTCGCTTCCAAAACCACATTCAGGATAGCTTGACAAATATGTAGAAGTTTTTTTATTTTTTTTATTTTTTTTATTCCCAGAGCTTCCTCTGCACTGTTGTCAAAAGGTTAGTGTTTTCTTGGAATCTCCTAATTTCCACACCACAGTACAGCAAGTTCTATCTCTCCACTAAAATAATCTCTGGTGCAAGTCCACCATTTTGGAGACAACCCGTTTATCAAATGTTGCCAAACCTTGAAAGGTTCTTCCTGTCCTTCCCATTGCAGCTGTAATATGTTATTTCCTGCATACAATGGATGTAAATAAATATTGCAGAATGATCTGAAATGTGTCGCCTTACCCATGAATTACCCGTCTAGGAAGAGATTTCTGTTTTGACGCCTGATAACTCCGGCTTCCCAGATCATCCTTTGTGTCGTACTCTTTTTGAAGCAGTTGTCATTTCAACAACATTCCACCATTGTGTTCACAAGTTCTTGTTGTTCTGTAGGTATCTGTGCCAATATCACAGAACCTCCTGCACACAATAGCAATGGAATCTTTCTCCTTCTAAGACCATCTGAGGTGACCTGGAGCATGATGTCTGACATATCGTTGATATAGAGGGTAAATAGGGCCATCTTAAAAACATTTCCGAGAGGGATCAGGGACAAGCCAGGCCTATATCTACCAATCATCGGTCAGTACCAATGGCAGTACTAATTGATCCACAAACTGAAAGTCTATTCCAGATACACATTCTGCTTCATTCCTCTCTGGATCCAACACTCCGTTTCACATGTTAGTCACATCTTCAGGGAAGTACTGATCCTAACCTTCAGTCTTCACGAATGGTTTCAGACCACAGTCTTCATGCAGTCTTTAATGGGTATGCTGGAGTCCCTTGATATCCATATTCCAACACAACTGAAAAGGTCAAGACTCAAGAAGAATGGCATTTGCTGGAATAATTCAGGTCTTTCTTCCTTCCTTCCAATTTTCCTCAACATTGTCTAAGCAATGAGAATTATGACAGGTAGACAAGGTGACCACCTGATGGGAAGGTCAATTCCTGTGTGTCTATGCCTTCCGAGGTGCAAACATAAATTACATCCAGGGGTCCAAGATATCAGCAGTATATTCTTTGAAGGCTGAACAAATATTGCAATGCATTTTCTCAGGGGGATCGCTCAGGTGCAACACACTCGCCTTGGATGCAAGACGGCATGGAGCAACACATGTTCGATACCGGGTCTGCACTTAGAAACGTCTGGGTATTAAGCACACTATAAATAACCTATCATATCATATCATTGATTTGCCTTTCCAGGTCATTTTCATTCCCCAATCCACTGCAATGGCATCAGGGGCTTTTTGATTAGAATGGTCACTGCCAATTGCCAATGGTTCTCTAACATTTTCTAAAATAAAAGTGCTTTTTTCCAAGGTATGGACAAATCTGTCCCAGGAAGAGTCATTGGGGGTCATTACAAGGTTGGTGGTAGTCGTTCCGGTAAATACAGAGTCATGAATTTGCTGGCACCCGGCAATGGGGACTTACTGGGGCATTATGGCTCTGGCGGTCCCGATAATTGCCCATTGCCGAGCGCTGGAAAATATTACTCCCCATTCCCAATCTAGTCCCTTTGGACTCAATGGGAATGGGGAGGACAGATGCACCGGCACCATTCAAGAATGGTGTTGGTGCATCCGTCAAGGTCTGCGAGCGGGTGTCCTTTGGCCCGCCAGGTCAGACCTGGTGGGCTGAAAGGCACCCGCATGCGGAACTAGTCGTTTTCCAGTCCGGAAACAACGGTACCGGCAAGCTTACCGGTACCATTCTATCCAGACCGGCAACCTTGTAATGAGGCCCAATTGTGTTTCGTAGCTCTCAGGTGTGTCAAGGCATTCACATCTGAGACCTCTGGCATGTCTAGGTTTAGGGCATGCTCAGGCATCTGTAAGGTCACTCCTAAGATGCAAGCAGCACTGGCATGCCAGATATTCCCAACCAGTGATGCCAAGAGGGGGACAGGTTTCCTCAACATGTCATGGCATTAACCTTAGCAACAGGCCTTAAGCCCACAAAGACATACAATGCATCAAAATATTAGGTCTGTTCCATAAACTGAAGAAATGCCTCTTCGCCATTTACAAGTAGGTGTCATCCAGCTTTCTCCAGCACAGTCCAGATATGGTTGTGTGGGATGTTTTTACCCATGCATCCGAGCCCTACCACAACAACTGTGCAGTACTGGCATTGAAAACATCATGATGGCTAGAGCTTCCCAGAACATGCCCAGGGAAATGCATGAAAAATAGGCTGCCACCCATTTTTGCCGATGTTATGGGCACAGAAGGGCACTGCCTAAAACCACCATTGGATTACCCACGCAGTAGCCTGAAACCATTGGGAATGGCAATGCTGATTGCCAAAAGCAACCTAGAATTGTGGGGAATTCATTTTCTTAAATCCCAAAAATGGGTGCATTACCAGTAATCACCACTATCAGAAAGCCGGCGTTTTAAAACAACACCAGACATTTGTGTAAAACTGAATAAATGAACCCAAAGCAGGCCAAAGAAAGACTTACTGAGAGGTGGATACAATGTAAAGTTATATTCTGAAGTGACTTGAAGGTTTATAACAAGACCGGCTGAGCTGTGGATTTCAGCAGTTTAAGTAAATTTGGACTGAAAGACACTAAAAATCTAAATGTTTAAAAGAAATGAGTGACCTACTTTTGAGTGTCACATAGGTTGCAATTGTTTAAATGTCATAGTTTTAAACTTAGAATCAGCATTCTAGCTGCATATGTAAAAATGGTTAGTTTTATTTGAATGCAGAAAACTGGGTAACTAAAAGTGACATTAGCTGGGGCCTGGCTTAAGGAACTGAATTCTGCCTGACATCTACCCCCACAGGAGTTAAAACCTGCTCAGCCACTCTTCCCCTGGCCAAAAGGAGTTGTCACCTCTCTGATTAGATTAGGGGTGGAGCAGCTACAGGGAGTTGAACAAAGACCTGTCCTGGGCCCAGGCAGAGGGTTTATTGGGGGGAGGCCATAAATGGCTTCCTCTTGAACAATGGGCCTTCCAGGGCCCAGGCAGATGGTTTATTGGGGGACCGTAAAACAGCTTCCTCTTGGCAGAAGCTGGGAAGGGCAGGGCCTCTGAGCCTGGCAGAAACTGGACAAACTGGTTTTTACACCATGTGACTTGGGAAACCACACCCCTTTGGGGCCAGAACATAAATCTAAAAAGACGGATCACTCATAGAGCAGACTTGTGAACATTTTATAAGTGATATCATTATTCTTGTGATTTTTCTGTGCACATTTGAAGACGTGTTAGGACCCGGTGGTATGTTCAGGGGGGTTTTTTAGCGGAAAAGAGGATATTACTCTAAATGTATTTATGTTAAAAATCTGACACTCCACCACCTAATGCCCACATGCTTTGCAAACATTTGTGTAAATGCGGGGACAAATCCAATATTGGTAACCCGACCAAAAAGTGAAATATGTGCCATTTTTGAACCCAAACTCCGAGAAACGACAGAATTGGAACAGGGGCTACCTCATGTGATATGTGATGGGTGCATGTAATTTTAAACAAATGTGTACATGTGCAAATATGCATTTGGGTCAAATATAGATTGTGTGTAAAGTTGACAGGGGTGGGTTCTCTGTATCATAAACAGACCTCATCATGATGACACTTCATGTCATTCCCCCAATCAAGGGGAAGAGGAGGAAGTGGCCAATGACAAGTGGAGAGGGGTAGGGCCTAGAAAGCTAGCCTCTCCACCCACTTTCAAAACACATAAAAGCAGACAGTCAGGACAGATAGGGACCTTCAATTCCATTTGCTGCGGAGCATGCTGCCGGGCCATACCACATCCAGAGATCCAGACTTCAAATCCATCAATCTCCAGAACCTGTAGCAGTACCTAGAAAGCAGAGCAGTATCCAGAATCCAGAGAGGCTAGACCAGCAGAGTAGAGCTGACCCAGATCACTGTGAAGTGCCGAGACCAAAACCGGAGTCCAGTCCAAAACCTGACCAGATCCGTGGGGAGGCTTATTTCAAAAATATATTGTGAGTACCTAGCAGAACTGTGCAGAACCCAATCTCTTAGTTAAAATAATCTAATGCAAGCTATTTTAACTTGAGTAGAACTGTCTCCTAACTGTCACCTGTCATTTGCAAAGCTGTCACCTGCCATTTTCTAGCTGCAAGCTGTAACCTGTCGCTTTGAACTTTTAAAATTTCAAATCCAAAAAACAACCTTCACAAAATCGTTCATAACTCTGTAACCGTTTGGGCTAGGAACTTGGTTTAACTTTCCTCTGAAAGCTTAGAATCTTACCTTTCCAACAAGCCTAGAACACGATTCTCGCACCCACGAATTTTGCCGCGGTTTGCGATTTGGCCCGATTTCTTTACTAGTAAAAAGATAGCTGTTTTGCCTGAACTGCTAAATTTTGTTTGCCTCTTAAGAACCATCCCTGAATCATTGCTAGAGTGAGCCTGGACTAATATTAACTAGATACCACTCACCCTGAACCTCTAGAGGGAATTAAAAGCATTTCAGTATATTCCTCACTTCATTGCCAGCACATATCAAAGCACTTTTGTCTGTGTTTCAAACTTCTGTAGTCTAAGCTTGCTGGGGTGAACTGAATTGCACATATCAAAGCACTTTTGCCTGTGTTTCAAACTTCTGTAGTCTAAGCTTGCTGGGGTGAACTGAATTACATTTGATTGCATTTCTGAGAACTGTGTGCTTCCCTTCCATTTCCTTGCATTGCATAAAGGGGGGGAGTGGATTGCCAGAGAAACGTGATTACATTGTTTTGTTGAAATCATATTGAGTATTTTCTGTATTACATTTTCATTCAACATTGCATCCATCTGAACTTATATAAAGCATTCTCTACCACCTTATTCTTCTGTTCCTATTCACAATTGTGCTAGTGCCAGACTATCCATTATTGATTACTGCTCAGATTAAGTGTGATATCCAATTATTAATTTATCATAAAGTGTGAGATATATAAATTCTCAAATAAACCTTTTAACTTGCAAAACAGAACTACTTCTTGGCTCAGTGGGGTCAGGGGGATTCCAAGAGAGGGGTGTTATATAGGGGTAGTCATCCAGAACACATGAACTGGACATAAAGATATATCAATAAGGGTTTCCATTCAGTATCCCAGACTAGGCATTGACTTAGCTGTAGTGTTGAATTGAATCCTCTTACAGTCGATTCTGATCATCCGATCCTATCACATCATCTCAACTCATCTCCCTTGACCCAATCACTTCCCTCTATCCACTCTACTCCTCCCTCCTATACACAAAGTTGGTTTCATTCTGTCAGTCCAATTCTTACTTTCTGCCACAGGTCGTTGCTAGAACAAAAGCTATACATTTCCAATTTAGGGTGCCAAACCATTCTTTCTCATTCTACGAATCGGTTTTGGAAACTCCAAACTTGAATATGGCATCTTTCTTGACATATATCTTCCATTCTCTTCCATCACCAGGGGTCAAAAAGTACATAATGCCATACAGTAGTATCTTCACTACTTAAAAACAGATATGTCTCCTTGTTCCACCTCCCCACTCCAACCCCCCCCGCTGGAATTCGGTCTATGACAGGGTCAAATTATTTCTCTGTCTCATACAAAAAGGAGCTGAGCCTTTAATTTCTAAATATTTTTCTATCAGTGATTCTCTTTGACCCCATATCAAGCTTAATGGTCTACCTAGTTCCCATAACCTCTGCCGTCATTAATAGGAACTATCTATAGACATAACTCCTTTGCACCTTCACTGCATTCAAATTCTGTTTGTGGGGCTATCCCAAAAAGAAGTAGTGGACAAGTGTTTGAAGAACTTGACATGGAAACTCTGTGTCAGTCCGCTCGCCGATCCTCAAAACAGTAGGGGAATTTCAGTTGGCCAGTGCTTATTTGCCAGGGGAAATAATCTCTAGAACAATAAGCACATGAGGAGACTAGGGGTGGGTTTTAGCACCCTGCACATAATGCCAAACTTACTTTCCCACATACCATGTATAGGCTTAGCTAGAAGATACACCATAGGGAGGATAGCTCAGAGGCAACGTACTTGCCTTGGAAGCAAGAGGACACAAAGCAACACAGCCGGATCCGCGCTTAGAAACCTCTGGGTATTAAGCGTGTTATAAACAACGTATCATATCATAGCAGGGTGCCAGGCAAACCACTATGTTATTATGTTACAGGTTTTACTAAGCAACACAAAGGTCCAGAGACATGTTTGTCAGTATTCAATTTAATAGGTCCACTTCCTAGGTACTGTATCTGTTCACAAGCCTGCCCTATAGTGACACGTTTCGGCCCTGTTTGGGCCTTTATCAAACCAGGGCTATACATGTCAAAGAATCAAATATAGTAATATCAAACAAAAGTAACATAGCGATTTCCACAAAGGTGACCGATCCATGTCAAAGAATACATTCCCACAAAAATGAAAACATAACGCATTATGAGAAAAATAGCCCACAATTGTAATGACCCACAGATAAATCGGGTTGGTAAAATGGAGGATGTATGGGACGAGAGGGGATTAAAAACAGTATAGTTCAATAAGAGAAACATCCTTTCATCCAAAAAAGGAGAACCCCCCTCTTTCACCATTGTGTGCCTAGTACCCTTGATTTCCTACTTGTGGGGTTTCAGTGTCTTCTACATTCCCAACTCCCTAGTCATAACAAAAAAGTGATACCTCTAATATGAATGTGTGAACACCAATGTTATTAAATCAATAACAATAGAATTGATTGAAAATACAGTTTACCAAATAAGTCCTGCAAGCCCGTACGCCCCCCTTTGTGCGGTTCTGTAATCAATGCATGCATGTTAGTTGTCTTAATCCCCTTCAAAGCGCCATGGCTCTCTCTTGCTGTGCTTCTATTTAAGTTGTGTCAAAATAGTGTCACTACATTATCGTATAGGCTCACATGGTTATTCTCACGTAATCGTAGATGTGCTCTAATGCACATTTAAGCTTAAGGAGGTGGTGTTGTAAGTGCAGATTTGAAGGTGTATATAGTAGAAGTGTTTTTAACATGGAGAGGAAGGATGTCCAGTGGTGCGGTAGGGCGAAGAGGCTGAAGTGACAGGAAGCTCAAGATGATATGATATGATGTGTAATTTATAACACACCTATACACAAGTCGTTCAAGGTGCGACGCGGCAAAGGAGGGGGCACAGAGGGAGGACAGAGACATCGATCCTACTAGGCGAAGTGTCATTCAGATCGTGCAAGTGCAGGGTAAGGAGGAAGAGGAAAACTGTGGAGTGGGAGGTGGGAAAGGGACAGTGCAGTACATGGGGTAATAGAATAAATAACAATAAGAGAATTAGGGCCAGCTGGTGGCAAGTGCAAAGGTAAGTGCAGACATCAGGTGTCAAACACTGGTGTTGTCAAATGATGTTGGCACGCAGAGACTAGGCAGGGTGGTAGAACAGATGATGCACAGAGGAGAGTGGCAGAAGATTGTACAAGCTAGTAAGGTTGCAATCTCATGCAGGGATTTGAAAACAAGCGCTAGGAAGTTAATGAGGAACGAGGGAAATCCAACTAATCCTGAGGCAGTGTTTGGCGGCCGGAGCAGAGTGGAGAAGTTCCCAGAGGATACAGGTAGTAACCTTGACAGGTTTTTCAAGTGCACAGAAGGAATAAAGTTGAGGTCAAGGTATAGGCTGACAGAGTAGTCAAGGCAGGTGTGTAGCATGGTCAGTATGGGGGTTTGGGTTGAGTTGTAAGAAATGGGCTGGTAGATTTTTCTTGTGTTAAACAGGTTAATCCGGGTGGCAGTAGAGTAAGAGGTAATACAGCAGTGGATGTGAAGGTCACTATGGAGGAGGACGTCAAGGTGCCATGTTTTTAGGGAAAGACAGTAGGTTTTGTGGGGGAGACCGAGAGGGGGAACTGGATGCCGGAAAATAGGTCTGTTGTTCCTGGAGCATAAGACAGTAAAGTTGCAAACACTGACGGATCAGAGAGACAATCAGGTCTAAATGTAGAGAGCTGAAGAGTGGAAGTAGGAAAGAGTAGAAGATTTGCAAACCTTCACCACCAAGACAAAACGTAGCCTCCTTCCCTTCTGCATAAAGTCCTGAAAGAAACCTATGTCCAGCTTAGGCAGGTTCTTGCTGGCTTCACATGGAACAGCGGCAAGAGGTGGTTATGTCTGTGCATTGAGCATGTGTGTATTAACCCACCCTGAAATAAAACACACGTCAATGTGTTATCAAAACTCAGAAACACGAAATGCTGAGTTGGCCTTTTCAGGCTTTAACCCTGTGAAATGCGGGTAACAGAAGCAGCTGTGCACTGGAACCTCAGCCCACGTGGCTAATGTATATGAGCTCGAATCTGCCATTATTAAAAAGCTGTAGCAAACACTTTTACTTAATGTTGTTCTTCAGCTTTTCTAGATACTATAATGAAAGGACATAACACAATTAATCCTTAAACTCTACAGCTAGAATGGCAAAAACTATTTAAACAACACAATACACTGATTATTACTATGCACAATTTGAGGCATCTGCATGGAAGAATCTAGCCAACATGACAAAATATTGAAAACAAATTGCAAAACGCCCCAAGCAAGTACAAATATGTATCAACTCAAGCTAAAACAATGAGGATTAAAGGGGGCTTGGGGTATTATTGTGCATATTCACTGTGATCATCACAGAACACTTTGTCATCTTAATTAAGCTTTCTATAGAATTCTAATTATACTGTTAATTATCAGTTCGTATATTTAGCAATTACCTGCATCTAATCTGTGATAGCTTTCTGGGTCAGTGCAAGTACAATGCTGCTACATTCCTTACAGGTTTAATTCATTAATAAAAATGTAATTATCATTTTATGGCCGATATCATTTGGAATTACCGTGATTAAAGTGCAATTACGTTTCTCTCTAGTAGAAGTCCAAGTGTGTGTTTCTTTGGATCAGCCAGTTTTGTTTAATCAAAGTTCAGCGTAATAACAGAGCTTGCAGAGGGCCCAACTCCTGTGTCAAGTTTCATTTTGTTTCTTAAGGTAGGAACCTCTTTCTTTCATAAAAGATACCTTTAAAACAAAACAAAAACAAATAACATTGCATAAGCACTGAACGCATGGCAGTGAACGTAGTGTGAACATGAAACATTTGAATATGACGTGAACTCCAGGTCACCTAACAGGAAGCACTGCTCATGTGACAGGAAGCTGCACTCAGGTTACAGGAAATGCAACTCAATTGAAGAACGCACATGTATTTCATAGAGTTCTTCTCCTAGCATGATAGTGGGAAGTCTCAAGAAAGTTGACAGGGTCTGTGAAGGCTCTCGGACAGTTGCAAACATTGATGCTATTTTTTAACCACTCGTTACTCTACCTCATGCAAACTTCAATATTTCGCCAACATATGTGCAAATGTAAGCTTGAAAGTTATCCTCTCATTACAGTGACAAGAGAGGCCAGCTGTTCTGTTTTGCTACTGCGCACATCTTGCTTGGTCCATCTCGTAGAACCGATATCTAAACCAACGTTCTCCTGGTATGGGTCACCCTCAATCGGGGTATATGGTACCAAATGCTTTAGGGTTGGTTCTAAAATGCATGTCAAGAACATTCCGTTTTTCAGGTGGTTGAAAAAGAATACATTGTAATGAAAGTCCTGAAAATGATTTCACCCTATACTGAAATTGTGCAACTCTCTTCCAAAGATAGCTACAATCTTTCAGTGGCGGATCTGACATGCGTGCATGGTATCACAAAACATTTGTCCACAACTGCATCCCTCCTATCTTGTGTTTGAAGAATGCATGTCCCGCTTTAACATGCTCTTTTCTTACCCTCACGTATTTTCTTTCCTCCAGTGGGATAAGCTCTGGGTACCCATGGCTGTGGGTGGCACAGTGCGCCACTCCACAGTCAAGACACAATGGCCCTCATTACAACTCAGGCGGTAAGGGGTTTACGGCGCCGTAAACAGCGCCGACCCTTACCGCCTGAGTACGAGTCCCTTAGCGCCATGGAGGTTTTAACACCTGCTTTTAGCAGGTGTTAAAATCCATGGCGCTAAGGGACCATGGAGTTAATTACGCCACCGTAATTTACGGTGGCGTAATTAACGCCTTCCCCACTCCCATTATGCCCTATGGGGCAAAATGGGAATGGGGAAGGGAAAATGGGAAAATGGGGATTTACCGCCCCGCCAAGGTTGGAATGGGGCGGTAAATCCGCCAACCACCATGGCGTAAACGTAGTTTACGCCATGGTGGTAAAGTCACGGCCCAGGCGGTAACTTACCGCCTGGGTCGTAATGAGGGCCAATGTTCTGAAACTATTTAAGTCGAGGTGTGGCGCACTGTAGCAGAATATTAACAAAACACAATAACACGTAACTTGAGGATTCTCACACATTTAAGCATAATGTGAAAAGGGCAAGTGCCAATTCTTAATTTGCTTAAACAGGGGTCATATTTGGGGGCTGCTATGGTGGCCATAAACTAAGTAAATGAGCCAGAAGGAGTTTGTATGGGGAAAGATAAAACAATTGACATCTTTCATTTAGAAAACGCAATTTTTGGCTTTATGTTTCTAAAATGACTTTGGTCAATGGAGCGAGCTATGCTGATTTCTGTGAGCACCCAGCAAAACCCAGAAAAGGTGAAATCAGAAAGGAATTCAATTTGCAGTGAACAAGGAATACAAGGGTAGTATTCTGAGAGTAAAGGCAGGGCTAGAGACTAAGGGCCTCATTCCATGGGGTCCAAGAGACATTGGTAATAAACAGCTGCCCAAATGTACGCAATTCACCACCTGACGTGCCGCTGCACATATGTGTGGTGTTAGCATGTGTGCTGTGCCCCTCTCTGCATGGTAGGCTAATTCGCAGGATATTTGTGAGAACATCGTGTTCACCATCTCTTTATTGCGGCTGTCAGGCACAGGATCCGTACCGCTTAAGGTGCTGCAGACTCCAGTGTTGCAAAGGGCTAGGAATGGGCAGTGCACCACTGTCATGCGGACGTCGGTGTCCCATATCTCCTGTCACATTACCTCTGTGTGTGTGGCTAAGGTTTGAAATGCACTCCTCAATGGCAGCAACAATCGTGCAGTTTTGATAGGTGCCCCTGTTTCCATGTTGACAACCCCTTCCCCACACCAGTGCTTCAGGGAAGCCCTTTTGAAGTCCATAAAAAGCATGCAAACTTCCCAATACAAGAGTCCAGGAATGCAACGAATTCCATAGAGTGTTGTGTGTTTAAAATATAACTTCCAGGTGTGCAATGTCCCAAGAACTCTTAGACATGCTGAACGTATTTCTATTTTGAGGGTGGGACTGCTTTCCGCTCCCTGTGACACTTTCACATCCAATTGTTTCCTTGTCTTCCATGTTGTTTCCAGACCTGGAAAACCGAAGACAACTGAAGTGTGTCTTCGTGCATGACGATTCCCCTCCATTTTTGATTCACTGTAATTACTTTTATCTAAAGAATAAATCAATTTTTTTGAAGATTTAGGACAAAAAAAAGGCTGTTTTGAATATTCTGTTTTATTTGAAATAATACATCAAAATGAAAGGCTCTTCTCTAACTTTAATTTCTGAGGAAGTCGAACACAATATTCCAGAGAAATACAGGCAACTTCTCTACAAAAAAGAAAGACATACTGTCTGATGATATCCCTCTAATATTTTACATTCACAATGTCCAGAAACACCTATGAATATATAGAAACAAGTCCAAAAACTGGTTTGAGACAAAAATGTACAATCATTTCTAATATGAACATTCAGATTATCGTTGCTTGTCAGCATCACATTTCAGAGAAACAATACAACCTTTTAATAACTTGCAATATACAATTCACTTTTTTTCTCTGACACCATTGGCAAATTTTGGCAAAAGAGAAAAACATTGAATTCACATGTAAATGCCTGGACCTAATGCTGATTTCTGGACATAGATACAGGGATACTGGGCAGGGTACGCTTGGCTACTCTGTCTTCAGGCTTGGGTGTAGGCTTGGGTGTAGGATGCAAGCTTTTAGTTTGGGGAGCACAATACCTAGTTTCTTTTAAAGGCTTGCACAAACATGAGAGTGAATTCAAAAAGAAATCAGCATATTTCAATTTTCCATTACGGGTCAATTTAAAGCAGAAATATTTATTTTCTGCACAATGTTACTATGAAAACTGACGTTGGTCATTGGCATTATTTTCTTGGGAAGGTGATCAAATATCTTCATTCCTATTCTACCTTTAAGGGTTGTACAACTCTATTCAAGAAGTTTATCAATTGCTGCAATTCTGTGAATTGTGGTACACCACTCCTGATCCCTCCTCCAATTCTACACTCTCTCCTTCTGACTTCACTGACTTCTTCTCCTCCAAGATTCTTACCCTTCGACAAAATATCCACACCTCCTCAGATTTCCCCTCTTCTTGCACCCTCCCTCATCCTGCATGTCCATCTTTTCACCCGTCTCCCCTGCCGAAGTCTCCTCCCTCCTATCCAAAGCCCACCCCACGTCCGCCACAACTGACCCTCTCCCTTCCCTTCTTATCCCTAAGATTTACCCTCTTCTTATCCCCTACCTCACCTCCTTCTTTAGCATCTGTCTCTCCTCAGCAACCTTTCCCTCTGCTTTCAAGCATGCTATGATCATCCCTATTCTGAAGAAACTGTCTGCTGATCCACTTCTCACCTCTAACTTCAGACCTATCTCTCTTCTCCCATTCCTCTCCAAGCTTCTCAAGCGCCTCGCCTACTCTCAGCTCTCATTCTTTGTCACTAATGTCTCTCTCCTACCACCCTCCCAATCTGGCTTCCGTCCCAAACATTCTACTGAAACTGCTCTAACCTATATCCTTAACTCCCTCCTCTCTGCTCGCCATTCAAAGGAATCCTCTATCCTTATTCTCCTCGATCTCTCTGCTGCCTTTGACACTGTCGATCATCCCCTCCTTCTTCATACTCTTTCCTCCTTTGGGTTCAAAGGCTCTGTTCTCAACTGGTTATCCTCTTACCTCTCTTCCCGCTCCTTTTCTGTCTCCTGGGGTGGCCGATCCTCTCCTACCCATCCTCTTGAATACGGCGTACCCCAAGGTTCGGTGCTTGGTCCTTTCCTCTTCTCTCGTTACACCTCCCTCCTTGCCCCTGTTATATCCTCGTTTGGCATCTGCCACCATTTCTACGCCGACGACACTCAACTCTTTCTCTCTTCCTCCTCCTTCTCAACTGACCTTCACCAAAAACTCTCTTCCTGCCTTACTGCCATTAAGAACTGGGTGTCTTCCCGCTTTCTCTCTCTTAACACTGACAAGACCGAAGTCGTATTCTTTCCCTCCAACTCTCTTCCCACTCCCTCTCCTCCCCCATTCATTCACTTCACTCCCTCTAATCTCCCTATCTCTCTCCAAGCTCGCAATTTAGGTGTTCTCTTTGACTCCTCTCTCTCCTTCTCCTAACATATTTCCCTCACTTCTCGTACCTGTCGCTACCACCTCTTCAATATTCGTAAAATCCATCCCTCTCTCATCTTCAATTCTACCAAACTTTTAATCTCCTCCCTCATCTTCTCCGGCTTCTTCTACTGCTCATCCACACCCTTTGGATTACCTACTTCTCATTTTGCCCCCCTGAAATCCATCTACCACTCTGCTGTTTGTACCCTCTGTCTCCTTACCTCCCGTGACTCCATCTCTACTTCTCTCTCTTACCTTGGCTGGCTTCCATTTCACTCCCAACTTAAATTTCACTTTCTCTGCCTTGTCTTCAAATCTCTCCATGGTCTCGCTCCCCCTTATCTCTCCTCCATTCTCTCTTTCTACTCCCCCTCCCGTTCCCTTCGGTCCGCTGACCATTTCCTTCTCACTGTACCTCCATCCCCCTGTGCCTCCTCCCGTTTCCGCTCCTTCCAACTCCTAGTGCCTCTGCACTGGAACTCCCTTCCTCTTGCTATCCGCTCTACCCCCACCTTCACCTCATTCTGCACTTCCCTTAAATCTCTCCTCCTCCATTCTCTTCCTTGAAACCCCTTCCCCTTCTGCATCCCCTCCCTCCTTATTCTTTCCCCTTGACTATCTCCCTCCCCTATCCTGCCTCCCCACACTCACTCTTCCCCTTCCCTCCTCCTACTCTTCTCCTCCACTCCCCCCTACCCAGTACCACTCCCCTTTTCTCCCTGTCCCCTTCAGTTAATTGCTCTTCTCACTGTTTTGTTGATTGATTCATATTGTAATTTTGCTTCCACCGTTATATTGTTTATGTTTTTATGTATTAAGTTGTTCCACTGTACATCGCTTTGGTGTAAGGTGCTCTATAAATCAATAAATACAAATACAAATACAAATACCATGGCACAAATACAGATATACATTGCTCCCATGAAAACTTGGGGAATACATAATATATTGCTTCTGCCAGAGTATGATATGCCCTACACAAAATCTAGGGCATTTTAATGTAAGTATACTTTCAAAAAGTGCCCCTTACTGGTCCAGTGCCCATTGTGTGGCAAAGCTTGAAAATTATTCTCCTAAAAGATATGTATTTGCTACCAGGGTTTTAACTAATTCACTAATTATTAGGCCATATGTCTCATTGCACAGGTGTTGTGGTACTCACTGTTAGGTTGTCTTTTTATAAGGCCGTCATCAGGTAAGAACATAAATACCCCAGAGCGGCTTCACAAAATAAGCTGTGCTGGCAGCCAATCCACTGTTTCCAAATTCCCTCTCAGGCAGTATGTTTCTGTCTTGGGAAAGGCTTCTACATAGCACTCCCTGTAGAAAATGCTTTCCTAAAAAGAATGGCCAGAAGCTACATCCAGATGCAACCTCGATTAGTACAATGCATATCTAGAAACCTCCTTTGTCTACCGTCATCACACAAACTTGCTCAAGGCATTTGACAGAAGAATTGCTGAATGGACGGGGCATACAATAGGCTTTCCTTAGATACTGACACTCACAGCTTTCCTCCCCTTCACATTGATTGGTCAAATGTATTTTGTCATTTGACAATGGGAGGTATTACACTCTTCCCCTTCAGAAAGAATTATGACCAAATTTGAATTAATTCAATTGTTCTCTTATCATTTCTTGTATGGAACTTCACCACTAGTGATGCCTATATATTTGGATTCACAAGAGAAAATTTGAATTTGTTTATATCCTTCTAGTAGCTGTTAATATAAGAACGTGATTGAAATATGTGAATATATTATTATGTCACACATATTAATATCGTGGGTTTATAGGCAAATGATGCAGAATGCTTTGCTTAATTTCAATCTATTTTATTTTTTTTTTCTCAATCCAACACAGGGAACAGAAGTTATAGCCAATCTTTTAATGTCATTGTTTGGCCATTTTAAAATAACCCATTTACTTTGTGTTCCAAGGTGCACATTACACATTTATGAGAGAACATCATTGACAGACAGATGGTCTGAACACATATTCTGAGACCCCCAAGCCATGAAGCAGACATATACTAGATACTGGCTTATTGTCCTGTCTCAGGTCAAGTAGTTTCAGTTAATGTGTGGATCTGGTCCTTTCAGGCAGCCTTACTAGAGAAACTGGCATGTGACATTTGAACCTGCAACCCTCATAAACTGCGAATCCCCTGTGTGGGAATGTAATGGCTATAATTGAAATATATATATTTTTTTAAAACCAGAACTCATGCTCTGAATTCCCACAGCTTTGTCTGTTAGGCTCAGCTAATGTATTATTTACCAATTAATGGTGGTCTGTTTGACCAAAAAGCTGACCTTCCAAACCTCTGTTTGAAATTGGGCTCTGGATAAGCACAAGCACATTCCAGATTTACACGATTGCAGGTGCAGTGGCCATTTTAAAGTAACATTCATGCAGACAATAATTCTAAAGGTGTACTTTCCACTTAATCATACGTGAACAATATATGCCTTATGCACAAATGTAGCTTAATCTGCATAATGCATACTCTAAACTAACTTGTCACCTTCTCACAGAATTGTAGAATAGAAAGCATAGATCCATTGTGTAACATAGCTGCACAAATAAACCTTGCTTGCATCAAACGTTTGCTGAGAAGTATTTCTATGTGTGACATTTAATCAGGTAAAAACCATGCACAATACACCTTCTTCAATTAAATTAATTATATGTGTATTAAATACACGTGAAAACATAGATATACAAACTCACAGGGACACATAACCACATGCATGCAAGGACATAAGGATGCACACACTCTTACACACACACACAGATGCATCAAGCCACATGCACACATGACCTGAGCACCTGCAAGGACAATGATTCAGTTGCCTAGTGTGGAGAGGGTGGGACAATTTAAAGAACACATATCGACAAACATATGTAATCGTTGTTCCCTGAACTGCTTGCGGTTTTCTGGCAAGACATGGAGTTGAATTTAATGATGCCTTCCTCTAATTAAAGGGTTGGTGTAATCAGGAATGAATGGTGTAATTTTGGACATGCAACAAACAAACAAACAAACATGTCAGTATGTTATCTGGGTCCTTTCTTGCTCTGGATAAGGCTACCACCTCTATCGAGGAGGGTCTCCCCACGATGTTTTTCAGCAATGCTGGATGAGTTAGGGTCCACTCATTTGGCCAGCTACCTGGTGGTCAAGAATCTCATGGGCACAGAGGCACCCGGTACTGGAGCAGTAGCCTGTCTGACTCAATCCTCTTCAGAGGTCATGGGAATGAGGTCATCATTGGACATCCATCAACAGTGAGCTTGCAAATCCCTATTGATAAGCTGATCAAAGCAGTTCAGACAGAGCTGACTCCAATGAGGAGCAGGCAGCATTCTTTGCAGACACTTGAAAGATGGTATCATAAAATACTTGGGTCTTGCAGATATTCTGTTATTTAATGTACCTAAGCAAACCCTTCCCACTGAGCTGATATTAGTCTTGAATAAAGGACTGTTCTTTGTCCCCATGCCGCAAACCAATTGGTGATTATTATCATTATTTATTATATTTATTGAGCACCTACCTTGCTTTGGGAAGCAACGGAGTGCTTTCCAATCATACAGGGAAACATAAGGTTAGAAAGCAAAGAAACAAGGAAGTGGGGTTTAACAACAGGGGAGGTAGGTCAATAGTCAGCAATGGATTGACAATTAACCAGTGGAGAGAGCAGAGGGTATTAGAATATCCAGTTTCATGTTAGGTGGGGAGTGGATGGAGTATGGTCCTAGGTGTTAGGGAGAAGCCATTCCTTGAAGAGCGAGGTCTTGAGCAACTTTCTGAACTGTAGAAGTGAGGGGTGTCAGAAGTGGCTGTGTAGTGTTCAGTCTGCATTCCCTATTGTGTGAGCGGTGCGACTTGACGCTCGTGTCTACCTGTTGCAAATGTCAATTCATCCAAGGATGAGTGTTCTCTGATTCCCCCCTCCTTATCAAGCGATAACATCTTCCCCGCTAGGAATGTGGGCAAAACTGTGTGTATGGTGCACTCCTGCCATACAATTGCCAACAGCACTTTGTCTGAAGTTGAGCTCTCTTTGGCCAATACTGGGCTTGATTTGGTCCTGGATCTTCCACCCACAATTCGCAAGCCAGGGGACAGCCTTCCCCAGGTTCTTCCTGGTCCTGGGCCATCTTTGGACCTTCCGCTTGCATTTTGTGAGTTGCCTTACGATCTCCATTCTGGTGACTCGCATCCCATTTCCGTGGGCAGAAACAATGGCTTTTCTTCGCCAGCATCTGGCTGCTCAACTGATTTTACTAACTTAGCGGATGCTAGTAGCTCTTCGGCAGCAATGGACTTGAATCATTACCTGCTGATCTTTCCTCCAAATGTAATGTGAATTCTCATAAACTGGATGTACAGGACTCTCAGCTTATCAAGACTATGGCTATAGTGGAGGGGTTAACTCGTACTTTGAACCGCCATTAATCATACTGGGTGGCGGTTTGGTCCCATCCTTTTTTACCCATTTCCACTCTTCATAATTGCAAGCCATTGCTTGATCCTTTTAACCATGCAACACAAGTCCCTGGGCACCATAATGCTGACTTACTTTCTTCTCAATTGACATCGGCAAACCATCAAAAGAGGCAGCCCCAAAAGGTTGTTAGCCAAGCACTGATGTATGACTCCCTGACTAACAAACACAAGCGAAAGACCACAGTGGCTGTGAGCCCTAGTGGGTCTACCTCGGATTTACTTCTTGAGAACCCCACTGCAATTTTACCTATTTTCCAACCTCCTCCACACCCCCCGACTTGCATATTGTGGCTCCTGTTAGGGTTATTAATTTATCCAATTGTGAGTCATCTGCGGACGCCAATGAGGCCCTTTTTTTGATTGAAAATGACTCCACTGTCCAAAATATAATACCCGTGCCAACATCGCAACTAGCGGTGCCAACATTGCTTCACTGACTAAATCATTGTCTGTGAAATCCTCGCCTAATATATCTAATTGCATTTCAGCACCTGCCGCAGTGCCAATTTCAAATGTGATTGGCAAACCCAACGACAATTCATCTGCTCAGACGGAAGGTGGATTTGGACTTGTTGCTCCACCTATGGTTAATATCGACCCCCCTCTCCCCCCCGGAGGACCCTTCTCTCTAACTTACCAAGCTTCAACGGGCAAGCCCTGGGGAATGTACAATGCAATGTGTCTTGTTAGACTGACACCAAGGCTCTTCTTAATCCAGTGCCTATTTGGTGAAGTCAATGGCCAATTTTTAAATCGTGCCGCTTGTTGGACCTTCTCCATTGTGTTATTCCGCTTCATTTCATCAGAAGAGAAAATATAAAAATCTTTGTGAATCCTGACAAAAAGCTATTTCCACTCGAGGGACCCCATGATTTTCATCTTAGAGCATGGTTCCTCTCTCAATCGCTGGGCTGGGATACGAATGCTCATTAATATACTCCTTATATGGAAGAATATACCAGCATGTTGAGAGCCGAGTGGGGACCCGCCCCTTGCTTCTGTTACCAACTGTTCTCCCCCTACATTCTCTACATTCCCTAAAGTCAGTGCAAGTGGTCATTTTTGCAGTACAAAATGACTTTGCACTGACTTTGCACTGCAAAAATACACTTTGCACAGTTCCTTGAATCAGCGTTTGTGTCTGCAGTGCAAAGTCACTTTTCAGCAGTGCAAATTCGCTTTCAATCGTGCAAAAATGCCATGAATCGGGCCTAGTGTATATTGGCTGCATTCTGAACAATTTCATTACCTGGGAGGAGGTCAACAATGACTTCTGCGACCTCATCACATTTGTGATGTTAATTATGAACAGTACCGTGCAAATCATTTTACAATATTTACAGTCTTACGTGACATTATACTGTTTTTACATATCATGTACGGAAAAACACATCTGTTGCCAACTAGAAATATAATATGGGCCGGCTTGATCTCTGGTGAAAAGACAGCATGGACTATCACCACGGCGAAAACGTTACACAATGACTAAAACAGGTTTAAAAAATACTTATAGATTGAATTCCATGTATCATAGAGTGGGTAAACATGCATTCTGTGGACGACATCCAAATTCATGTTTTTACTGAGTGAATTACACATAAGATAGACAGACGCTGCTGTTGATTGAACAATATATGTTCACAGCATGATTGGTCATAGGACACCTGGCCCTGGTGCTCCCGGGACCCTGCTACCTCCACACAGCTTCCTGTGGTCCATTGGACATTGGGGGAACAAAGGTCACTTTAACTTTATTGTGCAGGTCACAGTGCCAAGCAGGTCATGTTCCTCCATTGCCCTCGAAAGCAATTGTTCTTTATCTATCTATTCCAGAGATCCTGAGCAGAGAGCCCTGCAATGCTGAAAGGTGTGCTCGTGTTGCCTTATTCAGGGGGTGGGGCGGGTGGCATTTTAACTTTGAGTTCTCGAGCATTAACTGCATTAGTTGGCCACAGTTGTATTCAGACATGAACAGTCCACCTGCCCCCCCTGCCCCCATCCTCCCTACCTAACCCACCACTGCCTCAAGTGATGCTATATGACATAACTATTTAAATAGTACCATTTTGTGTATTTAAATAGTACTCCTCTTTAGTTTGAAGTATTTGCCCCCTTAGGGTAATCCTAAGTCACCTGCTTTCTTATACATGTCCTTCCTGTGTGTATTGTCCCTGCTATGTGTTGCACTGTTTTCTTGTGCACCCCACAGCCTGGCTCAACACTTGCTCTCCTGTTTATGCCATTACACAGGCGCCCTTCGTGGGAATGCTTCCACAATCTGCACATGTGTAACTGTAAGTCGTTTCTGTTGAACATTGGCCTCCCTATTCTTCAAATAAATACACACAGAAATGCAGTGACCTGGATTACTTCTCACGCAGAGGAAGACAAGGACATCTATCTGTGTGCCTGTGTCTGACTTGTGTTTGCCGATTGCTGGGCTCATCAGAACAGTGGCCCCTTTCTAAAGGGCAATGCCCCACTTAGGTGGAACAGCTGCATGGAGACAGAGCATGAAGTGTATAACCATTGGGAGGTTCCCTCATAGACCTGTCCCCCTGACGCGCACTCAGGGCTGGGGCAGCATCCCTGCCATTCCAGATGAGCGACTGACAGTACCCCAGCCCTCCCAGCCTTTCAGATGGAAAACCTAGTGGGACGCTTATCTGTGTGTGTGTCAGTATTCCCCTTGAAGTTACATCACATAATTCTGCCACTCAAGATACCCCTGAATGGCACATATAATAAAGCCTCACAGTGATATATTGCTTTTCGGTGAACAGTTAATGTGCCTGGGAACATCTAGTTATGTATACAAATTAACCTAAAATGTTCGGCCTAGTGGGGGCTGCTCAAGACATGCAACCACCACCAGTAGCTGGGGTATAGGTGAAGCCAGGCAAAGTGGCCTGATTCCATACCTGGAGTAGACTCCAGTTTAAGCCCAGCTGGCATTTATGGATTACTAATCACCAGTACCTGGGGTATAGCTGACACTATACAAAATGGCCTGATTCCATACCTGGCGTAGACGCCACTTTAAGCCGATCTGACATTTATGGATTACTGGCCATGGCCTTTGGCCAATGGTCTGAGGTATGGATTAGTCATTGGTCTTGGCTTTTGGGCTGGCCCAGTGCCCATGTTCACCTCATTTCCAGCCACTGGTCATTGGTTACTGTGCATGCAACATGGCCTTCTCCCATAGCCCCCCCACCCCCAGCCACCTGAAGCAGTCATATGGTCTGCCTGCTGCGTCCTGGTCTATTTGGCTACTTTGCACCCATTGAATATCGGTCAGACCTATTTGCTTGGACAGGTATATTGGCCACTTTGCATTATTCACCAGCTGTTTCATTCTTTGCTCCATCTGGTTCAGTCTGTAAAACATGCAGTTTGTCTCAGTCTGCAGAAAGTGCATTTCTTTTTTATGGGACTTGTAGAATTCCAGCAATAAAAAAGTAGTTTGTTGCTATAATTATTACAAAGTGCATTCCAGTATAGGATACGGGCAAACTGTGTAACGCCATATGAGGCTTTCAATATTTAGAAAATGTATTTCGAAATTTAGTATATAATTTTCGACATAAATCATATTGTTTTTAGTAGTCTGCATATGAAACTCAGAATATGAAATAATGTGCACACTTGTGAACAACTTTTCATTACATAACATATAGAAATGTCCAGAATATGAGTATTCTATTTCATCATGCAATGTCATAGTTTCATTATACAATGCAGACGTTTCGATGTGAAAATGTCCCCAGGAAAATGTAGTCATGTGAAAATGCGAAAAAAAGTTGTTTTAAAACATTTAGTCATTCAGTACAATCAATGCAGAGTGTGAAAATGTTGCCAGAAATAAGGTCGCCAAAAAGCTATGTTTAAATAGACAGAAGAACAAGGCTGCGACTCCAACAATAGCCCCAGCCTTTAAGAAAACCTCCACAATCACCCTAACTTGGTTCCTAAACCTTCCGCTAACTCCAACTACTACCCTGAACTCTTACAGAACACTAACCCTTTCACTTGCAAGTTACTCGATACAAATGGCATAATGCTTTCACTAACCTAAACCCTTGCTCTAATCCTAACCCTAAACTTACCGTTGCTGCAACTCTAACACTTACCCTAATGATTACTCAGGTCTAACAACTGGGTTTACCATAACCCTTGTCATACGCCAACATAACCAGCCCTCCAAAACGTCTCTATGCATTTCTTTACAACATACCCATTAATCTATTACCCCTTGCCTTGCCATAATCCCTGCCCAAACATTTAATTGACACTAACGAGTAACTAACCCCCAACATCACCAGCCTTGCAGCAACCACCCTGATACTAACTCGTACCCTAATTCTAATAAAAAAATCTTTACTCAAACCCTCACCCCATCCTAACCCTACATGAAGCAATCATAATCCCACAACCCCCCCCTACTAACCCTAACAATTACCCTAGCAGCATTGCATCTTTTTTTTACTACTTTTCAGCTTCAATAGTTTACTACTTCTTGCTTGCCAACTTTTTCACTGCATAGGTATGTTCACCACAACCTTTTCACTGACTACATTTTTGCTGGCAGCATTTTCACTGACAACCGATGTACACATTTCATGCTATGGCAATGGCAATGTACTGTACAGTATCTATGTTTCATATGTCATGCATATTCTTGAGTGTACTATCTAATGTTTTCTGCAACAGACATATGTGTTTGGAATGCCAAATAATGTACAAAGGGCCCTCATATCAAACCTATGTATGTGAAGATGAAAGGAAAATAGCTTTTGGATGAAGTTAAATGTTGTCCACCCATCCCTCCCGCATCTGCCTGCACCTGTATGGAGACGCGGAATGCCTTCACGGTGTACACAGTATGCCACCGCTGACCCGCCGAAGTCTGAAGGACATGTCCTGCAGGTACTGCTTACACATTAATAACATTTAAATTGGATGAGAAAAGCAAAGTGCAATTTCTTAAAAAATGTGGCCTAGCCAGAGTCTTTCTCTCTCACAATCTCATGCCTGTGACGTTGCTTCACAAAATGTCACTTCCTGGGATGCCAACTTGGCCTCTCTCCTAGAAACTTGAAAAACTCTCTCTGGGTGCTACTGAGCGATGGTTTGGAGGATGGCACTGACAATGCCTATGCTGTGCTCTTCTGCAGCTTGCACTGGCCCTGCCCACAGGAACGTCATTTAGGGGTCACCAGAGGTCGCAACTGAGACCTCTGAGGTCTCCCTTGCGACCTCTGTGGTCTCCCTTGTGACCTCTAAAATAAAAAAATAAAAAACACTTTTTTTTTTACATTACAAGCTCCTCCTGTGCTGTGGCCAGCACCATGTGGCTCTTTGGTTCTGGAGTGATTGCCTTTATTGTTCAGGCCCCTTAAAAAAAAAGAAGAAAAATAAGAATCTGAGTGCCACAAGTCTAACACTTTCAGCACTAACCCTAAGTCAGAAAGAATAGGAATACCAAATAATGTGTCTTTCTGGAATTCTATACAATAATTGCTAGACTCATTACAGGTTTATTTCAGGCACACTTCAGGGGGTGAGTCACTGATTTAGTCTGTTCTTAAAAGTCTCAACTCTGGCTTTCATCCTTCTGAGGTCGATAAATGAGTACCAACACAGGTTCGGTGATATTGGGTGTATTTTTTTTTCTATATAAAGCGCTTAAGCGCAAGTGCTGTATAATAACACATTATCATTATCATTTGGTCATGGACGTCTGCTTGTATTCACAGTAATTGGGTAATATGAGCCTATACACACTGGTCTTAACGATAAATATGGTGATCCATTCTTGTATGAAATGTACATCACATTATAGTGATATCGTAACCATATTTTTCGTAGTGTACAATGCTATGTGATGCCACTCCCTGTTTTGTCAATGGGTGAAAGGTCGTGTTCCATCGCTTCCCGCGATATCACTTCGGGGTGGGGTCAAATGACATCACTTCCTGTGATGTCATCAGGGGTCAAGGGTCATGTGATGTCGCTTCCGCTCCCCCTGGCATTTTGGTGAAATGACGTCCCTGCCTGCCCATATGCTACATTTTCATTCTGGTTCTGCATCAGCATCTCCAGGGTCCACCAGTGCTGTATACATGCAGTGGGACCTAGCACTGCTCTTCATCTGTCTATGCGGTATCTTTTTTAGTTTGGGTTATTAGGTGGTGCTTGCTTAAGCTGAAACTATTGCATTAGTACAGATTCGGAGAAATAGCATATCATGATGTGTTATTTATAAAGCACTTTCACCAAAGCACTGCACATAGAACATGTTTACATACATTCATCATCCCAACCAAAGCGAGTACTCATTTATCGACCTCTGAAGGATGAAAGGCTGAGTTGGACATGCCAGGATTCGAACCTGCAACCTGAAGATCACACATAGATCGCAGCAACAAGCGCTCAACCCAGTGAGCTATTTTACCAGTTTATGAAGAGGGATACAAAGCCTGTAGATGTTGTTTGTTTATTTGCCCTCCCAATCACTGCTGATGGCCATGAAAATCCCTTTGGCCATACCCACCCAGTTCCTGGCCCTCCCTGCCCTCAGCACATCATCATTTGAACTCTTTCAGCTTTCTTTAATCAAGCCTTGCCACCAAACTGTAGAGGAGGTCTCAGACATGGCCTGCACCCCTTCCCCTCATTTCGAGGTACCAGGAGCGTACTCGACAAGGTATGTGACGTATGAGGAGCTGCACTGGGACTCTGCCCAGTATACATCAGAAGATCCATACCTGTTGAAGCACCCATAACCAGACAACCCTGGGCAGCACGGTACCCTATCAGACAGCCATACCAGCCACTGATACAAAACCAAGAGTACCTACAGACTGTTCATGAAGAGACCCAAATAGCCCTAATGGAAGGCCAGAGGAAATGACTCAAGGGCCTGAACAGACTCGTGAATGAACAAAAGCAGCTATCGAAGATAGCACGCCAGTGCGAGTAACTATGAAAATAAATATAATGGACACAGAGAAGAGACGATGTTAAAATGTGAGGAAACGTTGCTATGAGACAAGATGGAAGCAAGCGACCTGGTAAACGTGTGTAAATAGGCTTGGAACGCAAGATGCTAACGAATCGATAAAGCTTGCAATGATTAGTAGAAGATAGAGCGGCAAGCGCCAACCATGTATCTACCTCAATAAAGCACAATGTACACGTGCGACTCCATTTTGTAAAAGCAGAAATGTACCCAGGCTGCCAGAGGCCTGACAGGCCAAGTTTTGTAACCCAGCCAAAGGCAAGAGATGGAGCGGAATTGAAACTCAACAAAGGGCAGCTCATGCCTAGGAAATCGAGGTCAACCAGAGAAAGGGAGGAGAGCGTCAACTAACAAGACTCAAACTTCAGAGCATACCAGCCTGCCTCATGAAGGTCTAGATAAGGGGGGGCCCATGCAGGTGGCGAGGCTGAAACAGAATTAAATGCTCTAAAGCCGGAAACTGAAGCAGATTCATGGTGAACTAACACGTGACCAGCCAGTCGCGAAGAAGTACCACCGCCTGATGTCATCCAGGACCCGAGGATGCCATAACTTTTCCTGATAAGAGACTACAGTTTCGAGGCCATTGTTAGCCAACTAATTGACACATCGCCCTAAAACACTGATTGATGGAAGGGAGGCAGGGTGAGACTTGGGACACCAGGCACATGGGTGTCCATTCTGCCTGCCGCTAATTAAAATGGGGATTTATGTCTAGGGGTGTAACCTGCCCAATCACAATGGACCTAGTTATCTGGAGTCCTATAGATAGTAGAACCAAAAAGATGTCGTACTTGTAGTGACGTCAATTTGTTTCTCTGTTTGATTTACTTGTCATTAAACAGACTTCCCTTTGCCAATTTACTGAGTCCTCATTATTGAGTCGTGTTGGAGTAAGTGAATCCTGCTCCCCCTGTCCTCACATGGTGCAGCTATCTTGTTTTACAGGTTCTAGAGGGTGAGCGCTGACCTATGGGCCCATCCGTGAATTCCTCTCCTTCTGAACACTTTGTAGCAGAGGATGGTTTCGGCCATTAATTATTGATTATATAATACTAAGACACCTTAGACCGACGGCACAAAGTAACTCCGGGCCTTTGGCAATAACGCAAGTCGTTTCACCATTCCGGCTGAGTAGACTGAGAAACTCCCCGTGGACAATGATAGAGTAAGTCCATAAAAAATCTGCAGTGGGTCTGAAGGAACCTGCCTTTCCAAGCATAACCCTTCTCATTCCCACGGGCAGCCAATCAGACGAAAACCTTCAAAAGCTGGAAGGGGCAGTGATCCCGAAATTCCAGAGGGGAAAAGATGTGACTGGTGAGTGAAACAACATACTCGTGACTTTGACAAATGTCGTGTAGGCATTAGAGCCAGTAAGGGAAAGGTAACGGTGGGTGGCGGAGAAAAAATTAAATAGTCAGAAGTAGACAAGACTGTATATATATAGGGGGTAATGACTCAAGCATAAGAGATAAAGAGTGGATACCGGGGGACACCCGAGAGAAAAACAAGGGATACCGGGGGGACACCCGAGATAAAAATGTAAGGATTACCAGGGGGCACCTGAGATAAAAACGTAAGGATTACCAGGGCGGCACCTGAGATAAAAACATAAGGATTACCAGGGGGGCACCTGAGATAAAAACGTAAGGATTCCCAGGGGGGCCCCCGAGATAAAAACAAATGATTTGCCTTATTCCTGCACTTTAATACAGCGGTCAGAAGAAACGTGAACTCAGAGCCCACAGTGGGGGGACAATTAGGCTACCGTAACCGTCATTTGTTTAAATCCCATGATGGGGTATTGATTAGAAGACAGGTAACCGTATGACCAGCTGGTGTTCGTCTAGTCTGTCAAGTGTCTGTAATACGTGTGTTGTTGTATGTAAAATGTAAAATAATTGTATTAATGATTGTTTGAAATGCATTTTGGCTTTACGCGATTCTGTAACTAAGAGGGAATCGCCATTGAATTGATGGGTTTTGAGTAAATTGTTGGTATACATTTTGGTGGGAAAAGCTTGGATCGGAGCTTGCGTATTTGGTGCTTGCTCATACTATTGGAAGGATAAAATACTGTATAAACATTGTTGGTGGCGGAATAAAAAATGGAGGAGGTCACCGCACTTGCGCATCTGTGCATGCAACTACCTAAGCATGCACCACAACTCTAGAAGTATAGCACAGAGTGGGTTAAGGGTACCGCCCACCAAATATTCATGCCTTGGCCACAGAATGGGTCCCTTTCTAAGGCTGTTTTACAGCATATGACGACCTTCCTATACCACACATATACAGGCAAGAAGCTAGAGAAACGTCTTGGTGTTCTAGAATTGTGGAAGATGTTTGAAGAAACAAAGGTGGAAGAACCACCCACAGACTGGATACTAAATGTATATTCGGAGGGGGGTGAGATGCCTAACACGCCACCAGCTCTGCCTGAGCCAGTCATTGAAGGGAGTAAAACAGAGGGGCTTTACCCACTAAGAGAACTTAAGGTAGCCACGGTGTATAGCAACCCTGCATATGAGTCGCCTACATGCAGTAGTGACAATCATAAGGGAAAGGAACAGGAAAACAATATTGCCTCCACGGTCTCAAGGGACAAAGAGAGATGCGAAGATGAAGGAAAAGATTGGGCATGGAGTTGTGCCCCTCCAGATAAGGAGAAAGAGGGAAATAAACGTAAAGGAAATGAATGTAGAGTTTATGAGATAGCATTCACGAAAGACGAATTGATGGGAGGTCAGATATTACTGAAGTTGGATGGAAAAGGAAGTGATGATTTGAAGCCAAGGAAGAGGTCTGATGAGACGCAAAGGAGAGAGAGAGAGAAAGAGATGGAAGTAAGGGTTGAAAGGACAAGAAAGAAAGATAGGCTAAGGCGAGAACAACTATATCGCGAAGCGCAAGGAGTACCGCTCAGTTGCACACAATACGCAGGCTATGAAAAATACAGGCAGAACATGTTAAAATTAGAGGAAGAAAGAAGAGTGCATGAAAGGAAAGGAAAAAAGCGGGAAGATGAGGAGATTAGAAGGGCAAAGGAACATAGAAATGAACGAATGAGGGAAGTAGATAAGGCTAGAGAAGAAGCAAGGAAGCGCAAAGAAATAGACAAGGAAGTAGAATATAAGCGCAGACAGAGGGCACGGGATCTTGAATATCTGGAGCAGGAAGTTAAAAAACCAAATCCTGTTGCAGAATGGGAAGACATAGAAGAATTCTTTCCTGCACACAACTCGGTGCAAGGTATAAGTGGGACAAATATTGAAGATGACTTCGACACCAGAAGCATTTGGGAAACGATTGATAAAATATACAATGAGATGGGGCTAGAGCAGATATCCGATGGGGGAAGGGAAGATGAGCGCTTAGAGAACACTCAGCTATATGACACTGAGGATGTCACCCAAAGTAGTGGGAGCAGGGGACTGTCCCTAGACAGGCTGGAGATCAGGCAGAACGAAGAAGATTCAAGGAGTTGCGTGAACTAGGATCATTCAGAAACCGACTCTGGTGGGGAAACGGAGGACGAGGTATAAGAGGAAGGGAGACTGTGCGAAAAGTGGCTCCCAAGGGACCAGGGGGTATGATGGTCTGATGCTAGCAAATCTGAGCCCAGTACATCGAAGCCTGCCACAGTGCATGGCCAACATGAGGAAACTCCCCACGGGCAGAGGGGGGAGCCAGCATCTACCTATACAGGCAAATTAAGAGCACTGCCGGGTAGACGGCAAGATGGGAATGCTGCCCCAGCAGTAGACAGGAGAGCTGTTGAAAAAGAAAAGGAAGACTGTGCGTTCCAGTTCCCACTGCTAGAAAAGGGGGGAGTAAGACCACAATATATTCCATGGCCACACATGGACCTAGAAAACCTGAGAAATATGCTTCCAATGCTGACATCGGGAGCTTGGAAGTGGATACACGAGTTAGAGAAAATGACGGGGGAGTCACCCTAGCTATAGGGGACATTAAAGGCCTCTTGATCGCCATACTTGGTGAAAGGGCTGACGATGTGTGGAAGTGGGCCGGGTAACCGAGGATAACAGTAAATAACACCACCCATGGCAGAGCGCTGTTTAATAATTGTACTGCAGCAGTGTGGAAAGCGCTGAGAATGCTGTACCCAGACACTTCAGATATGGGAGCTATAATGACTTGGAAAATGAAATAATCAGAGGATCCGTTGATTTATAGTCAGAATTTTCAAGACGCGTGGGTGCTTGACATGCATGAGTCTTGGTCAAAATCTATCCCTGTATTTTACCACATATTGTGCCAAGGGTTGCCTGAACCGGTGCAAAAACAGCTCAAGAAATTGGAAGGAATAGAAGCCAAACCGTGACCCGAAATCCAATTGACAATTGCACACTACTGCAGATTGTTAGAAGAAAAAAAATGGAAAAAGGAAGCAACTCGTAAAGGGGAGGAAGCGAAGCTGGTGCAAAAGAAGATCTTGAAGTATGCTCTCGAGTGAGCCATGCTCACCAGCCCAGATGAACCAAGCATGCAGCAAGCGAATAACCCATCGCAGAATAAACAGGGTAGTGTGGGATTTTACCCGAGGGGTAGAGGATTTAGAGGAAGAGGATGGCAGAGTAACCAGGGAGGTTTTCAAAGTAACCATGCAGATTTTCAGGGTAACCGGGGAGGTTTTCAGAGTAACCAGGGAGGTTTTCAAAATGTACAGATGGGCAGTCCAGCCATGACAGATGGGCAGATGGTCCGACCTCCACCAGCATGTTGGCTGTGTGGAATGACAGGACATGTGGCCTGCATATGCAGAAGCCAAGGCATGTGGCAAAATGGCCAAGGAATGGCAGCAGGTATGGTGAACCAGCCTGCCGCCTCACAACAAGGCGGTACACAAGGTCACATAGTGCAGCAGCAGGCAACTGGCTTGCAGCAAGGTGCACAACAAGGATTTCAACCCTCAAACATGGGGAACTTGCAACAGGGGCAACCCCAACAGGCACCGCCGCCAGTGCCCCAGGGAATGAACACTGGAGGGGGAGTTAACCCTGGGAATGGGGGTACTCCACAAGCGTACAGTGGGCCGAACCTATATATAAAATAGGACAGCTCACGGGGAACTCTGATGTGTTCTATCCTATCAGTGACCCCAGACCCTAATAGGGAAACTAGGGTGAATGTCGTCATATGGGGGTAAAGAATATTCCTTCTCAGTTGACACGGGTTTGATGCGCTCGTGCATACGAGAAGGCACATTTTCCTTGTACGGCGAGGCCATAGATACTCAGAGTTTCACAGGAGCTCACAGTAGAGTTCCCTTTACAGACGCACTCCCAGTCTCTGTGGGCGAGTGCAAAATGAATGTACCCTTATTATACTCACGTCAGACCCCAGTAAACATCCTGGGATGGGACTTAATGACTACGTTGAATATGACAATCTCGTTTACCGAGAACGGTACAGTGTGCTCCACTCCAGGAATGCATTATTCAAATGTGTGTGAAATGATCAGAGCATATTGTGGACGTATAGCCATGAGAGCTATACCATTAGAGCCAAAAGTCTTCGCATATGGGGTGCGGGTGCTCATGACAGGATTGCCAGGCTTCGCAGATAGAACTATGAGGACACTTGATGAGTTTTTATTCAGACCCAGAATACCTATGCACGAAGAGGAGGGACAGGTATTTCCCATAATGATACAATCTGCCGCAGTGCGAGGGAAAGTGGTATTGGTAGAAGGATATGATGACGAAGGCAGACAATGGTGTGCTAATATCGCCATCGAAGAAGGGTATCGAGTGACTGACGTAACCGACGACGATCTGTTCGAAGAACACCCTGACCTGGAAGAGACAAGAGTAGAAGTAAGTCTGACATTTTGGGTCAAAATGATCAAACGGGAGGTGCCACAGAGAATGATGTTGGCGTTGATGTCCAGAATACTTTGATGACGACATGGCCCAAGTGCTTGCCGAGGTATGGACTACAGCATCCTATGACGTAGGCCTCCTGAAGGGGGCAGGTGAGGTAAAAATTAAACTGAAACCAGGAGCAATTTTACCATGAGCGCGACAATATCCCCTGTCCAGAGAGGCAGATGAGGGGATCGCAAAGACAATTTCCGCCATTATGGAGCAGGGCATCCTAATGACGTTAGAATCACCTTGTAACACGGTTATTTACCCTGTCAAAAAATCAAAGGGAGGGTCTTGGCGTTTAATACAAGATTTACGAGCATTAAATGATATAGTTGAAGCCAAATTCCCTCTAATCCCTAATTCATCCACAATTCTGTGCAACATACCAAATGAGGCAAACTATTTAACGGTGATGGACCTGAAACATGTGTTATTCTCAATCCCGTTGCACCATGACTCTCAAGATCTGACGTCATTTACTTTCAGACAAATGCGCCTGAAAAGCATGAGGGTGCCACAGGGGTACTGTGAGTCTCCATCCATTTTCAACAGAGTCCTGCAGATGGACCTAAACAATATTGCAGTAGACAGTGTTGTTTTGCAGTATGTGGATGACATTCTAATCTGCAGCACCACTGAGGAACAATGCAGGCACGACTCTGTCCAGCTACTGACAATTCTGTCTGAGAAAGGATATAAATTTGATAAGGAAAAGTTAGAATACTGTCAGCGAGAGGTGCTGTACATAGGCCAGCTAATCTCACACAAAGGGAAAAAGGTAACCCCAGAAAGGGCTGAAGCTATCATGAACACGGCTAAACCACTCACGATAAAACAAATGCAAAGCTTCTTAGGCCTGTGCAATTATGTCAGAGCATGGGTTTTCGACTACAGCTCGTATACCAAGCCCCTGCTTCAGGCTTTGAAGGCAATGAAGAAGGGGTTTGCAGAACTTAAGGGGGCAATTTGTAAGGTCCCAGCTCTTGGGCTTCCTAATTATGCAGAGGAATTCTACCTGTTCTCACACTCTGATGGTAATGTTATGATGGCAGTGCTCGTGCAGCGAACCTCTCTGGGGTACAAGCCCCTAGAATATTACAGCGGGAGTCTGGACCCGGTCATGAGGGGCCACTTCCCATGCGAACAAAATCTAGCTGCTGCCGCGTTCGCCATTGAGAAGGCATCATCTATTGTAATCGGGTGCTCCATGACATTGTACGTCGAGTACTCGTTATTCGTCATACTAGACAAGCCAAAGGGAACGCTGACATCACAGAGAGCATCTGCCTATGAGGTGATAATCTCCAACCCATCGATCAAAATAGTTTTATGTAAAACTGTGAACCCTGCTATATTCATACAAAACAAAGGGGGGTCTGGGAATCTCTCTACCAGCACAAACACAGTCCAATGACCTGTTCTTGGGTGAATAACCCCTGGGAGAGACTCTACCAAGTCTTTAGCTCACTGTCCCTTTCACAGAGAAGAAATTTCCCTGCATATCAGCCTTTGTCCTGCCAAAATGCTAGCCAATTCTCCTCTGAACAAGAGTACCATCTGTAACCCCATACACGTGTTTCAGCCTTGTTGGGCATCATCAGTGAGGTGAAACTGTTGCCTCTCTAAGAACAGTGAGCAAGGGGTCCACGTCTGGATCGCCCTGTTAACTTAGGGTGCAACCCAAAGTTAATTTATTCAAAACAAAGGGGGGTCTGGGAATCTCTCTACCAGCACGAACACAGCCCAATGACCTGTTCTTGGGTGAATAACCCCTGGGAGAGACTCTACCAAGTCTTTAGCTCACTGTCCCTTTCACAGAGAAGAAATTTCCCTGCATATCAGCCTTTGTCCTGCCCAGAGGCAGTCCAGCGCCGAAATGCTAGGCAATTCTCCTCTGAACAAGAGTACCATCAATAACCCCATACACGTGTTTCAGCCTTGTTGGGCATCATCAGTGAGGTGAAACTGTTGCCTCTCTAAGAACAGTGAGCAAGGGGTCCACGTCTGGATCGCCCTGTTAACTTAGGGTGAAACCCAAAGTTAATTTATTCAAAACAAAGGGGGGTCTGGGAATCTCTCTACCAGCACGAACACAGCCCAATGACATGTTCTTGGGTGAATAACCCCTGGGAGAGACTCTACCAAGTCTTTAGCTCACTGTCCCTTTCACAGAGAAGAAATTTCCCTGCATATCAGCCTTTGTCCTGCCCAGAGGCAGTCCAGTGCCGAAATGCTAGGCAATTCTTCTCTGAACAAGAGTACCATCAGTAACCCCATACACGTGTTTCAGCCTTGTTGGGAATCATCAGTGAGGTGAAACTGTTGCCTTTCTAAGAACAGTGAGCAAGGGGTCCACGTCTGGATCGCCCTGTTAACTTAGGGTGAAACCCAAAGTTAATTTATTCAAAACAAAGGGGGGTCTGGGAATCTCTCTACCAGCACCAACACAGCCCAATGACCTGTTCTTGGGTGAATAACCCCTGGGAGAGACTCTACCAAGTCTTTAGCTCACTGTCCCTTTCACAGAGAAGAAATGTCCCTGCATATCAGCCTTTGTCCTGCCCAGAGGCAGTCCAGCGCCGAAATGCTAGGCAGAAACACGTGTATGGGGTTGCTGTTGTACTCTTGTTCAGAGGAGAATTGCCTGGCATTTCGGTGCTGGACTGCCCCTGGGCAGGACAAAAACTGATATGCGGGGAAATGTCTTCTCTGTGAAAAGAACAGTGAGCTAAAGACTTGGTTGAGACTCTCCCAGGGGCCATCCACCCAAGAACAAGTCAATGGGCTGTGTTCGTGCTGGTAGAGAGTTTCCCAGACACCCCCTTTTTTTGCATAAATTAACTTAGGGTCTAACCCTAAGTTACCAGGGCGATCCAGACGTGGACCCTTTGCTCACTGTTCTTAGAGAGGTGCAGGTTCACCTCACTGATAATGCCCAACAAGGCTGAAACATGTGTATGGGGCTGCTGTGGTACTCTTGTTCAGAGGAGAATTGCCTGGCATTTCGGTGCTGGACTGCCCCTGGGCAGGACAAAGACTGATATGCGGGGAAATGTCTTCTCTGTGAAAAGAACAGTGAGCTAAAGACTTGGTTGAGACTCTCCCAGGGGCCATCCACCCAAGAACAAGTCAATGGGCTGTGTTCGTGCTGGTAGAGAGTTTCCCAGACACCCCCTTTTTCTGCTATATTCATAGCTGAGCCAGTCACAGAAGGAGAACCTATACATGACTGTGCGAATTATGAGGAATTGTATGATGAAATCCCCAGGGTAAAGGAAAATGCTCTGGCAGGTGGCGAAATTGTGTTCATTGACGGTTCTTCAAGAATTGTTCAAGAAGACGGACCAAGATATACAGGCATGGCCGTGGTAAAACACCTAGCGAATGGAGGGTTCCAAGTACTCATCAATGCGCGAATACCCTCTCACTATTCTGCGGAAGCTGCAGAACTGTTGGCGCTGATACTCGCCATTGAGAATCATACAGACCAGGAAGTAACTGTGTACAGTGACTCAGCCTATGTGACGTCCACAGTACATGCAGGTCTAGCGCGCTGGAAAAGGAGGGGCTACCTCTGAGCGGACGGCACGCCAGTGCAACATGCAGCCTTACTGGACAGGTTGATAAAAGCATTACAGCTCCCAGTGGGCATAGCGGTCGTGAAATGCGCCGCCCACACCAAGGGGACAGATTTCCTGTCACGTGGAAACCATGAAGCGGACATGGAAGCCAAGCGCATGGCATCCAAAACTGAAACAATCATGGACGTGGAGGTGGCACGTATCTATGAGAGGATGATGGTAGCGCAAGCCACACCTGAGGCCTATAGTAACATGGGGCAGGCTCAGCTAATGGAACTCCAAGGGGAGGCACCTCAAGAAGTGAAACATTTGTGGAAGCATCAGGGGTGTTCCTTAAACCCCTCTGACGTTTTGTGGAGGCACGACAGCACTGGTAAACCCTGAAGGTAGCATTTGGAGCAGTTACACTACCCTATACATATGACAAAAGAAAACCTTGATGCAACGCTCGCAGAAGACTGGTTAACACCGAATTTAGGAGAGCATGTTGCATTTTTCATGGTGAACTGCATTATATGCCAACAGTTCACCGCTGGGCACACATTAAAAGTAGTGAGAGGAGTTATCCCCCGGCCGAATGGGCCATTCCAGCACTTGCATATCGACTACGTCAACCTGATTCAAGTGTGCAACGGGGACAGGTATTTATTTAATTGTGGTGGTGTGTATTCTCTAGATGGATAGAAGCAGGTCCCTGTACACACCCAGATGCTACCTGTACTGCCAAATTCCTAGTGAGGGAAGTGTTCCCTAGATGGAGGTGTGCGAAGTAATGAGATCAGATAACGGGGCTCACTTTGTTAATGCAGTGTTCGAATAGATCAGCATGTTGCTTGGTATAAAGCACGAGTTTTCATCGGCGTATATCACCCAGAGGGGAATGGGATATGTGAGCGGCTCAACGGTCTGTTAAAGGAGAGGATAGCCAAGTTGAAGCTCACATTAAGAAAGGGATGGCTGCAATGTCTACCACTGGCAATGTATGCACATCGAAACCAACCCGGCTCCGACCATCATCTTACGCCGCACGAGATAGTTACAGGCAGAAGGATGAGGACCCCTCTTGCCCCCTGAGATAGAGCTAGATGTGATGCCCAGCCAACTAGAGAGGTTCTGGGAACAGAGATGCAGAAGTACCTTAACTGTATGACATCCAGCGCCTCTGTCATTTCAGGCCAGCTGCAGCGACGGCAAAAAGGGGACAGCACATCGCAAAACACAACAGGAAGTGCTGAAGCAGATGCAGTTCAAGGTCTATATGTGCCCCTCATCTTCCCTGGTGATGCAGTGTTGGTGAGAAACCACACAAGGAAAAGGTGGGACGAGTCAAGATTCAATGGCCCTTTCATCATAGAGGACTGCATCCCCTCCGCCGTCAAGCTCCAGGGCAGAAGGGCATGGATCTTCATAAATGACATTAAACCTTATGTAGGAGAGAGACCTCCAGCTGCATTCAACAGCAAAAAAAACACAGACAACAGGGAAGAACCTCAGCACGTGCAGACATGCTCCATGGCGAGGAAGAAGGGCGCATGAGCAGCATAAAAAAGGCAAAAGGAACACTGATTTAAAGTGTGGCTTATAAACAAGGCATTTCCTCAAACCAGTGAAAGATAATAAAGGACATAAAACAAACACTCTGTGCATCCCAGTTGCAGGGTAAAGAGAAGCACATCCAAAGCCACAACAACATTGATAAAATGAACTTTTGAAAGCACGTCATGCCCAAATAATACAAAGAATCAAGACTCTGATAGACTGCAAATAAGACATTGCCTGCGAGTGAAACATAGTATCCTGAAGCAATCAGTATCGAGACTTTGTTCATAGAATTTATGGTACATTCCAGCAGAAGTCTCAAGTGGGATGTACTCACCTATTTCCAACTTGTGGTGTTATGCTATCCGTCATTCATAGGGAGACAACCCGGTGTCACAGACTTTATTCAAGATCCAGCCAACAAAAAAGTGATCAGGTGACTGCTGACTGTTATCACGGAAGCCTTCGCTGAACTACCCAACCACAGCGAGGGGGACACAAATGCTTCCACCGCCGATAGACATTGATGAACTCGCTCCAAGATGCCTAGCTCAACTGAGCCATCTATGGACTAAATTAAATCATTTGGTTGTAATCCACGCAACGGGAAGGTACAAAGACTGTGCGAATCAAAAGGAAAGCTTGTGATCAGGACACAGCCAAACAGGGAAAATGTCCCTATCACCCGAGGACACCCGGCTGGCACAGAACGTCTTGTTTAGATTAGTCACAGACTATCCAGAAATGGTAGGAAGGCCTGCAGATGTTGACGTCATCACCTTCCTTAGAGATCCAGCCAACGCCCCACACATGGGCATACTTCTCCATGGTATAATGCTCCAAGTGGAGCTGTCCAACTTCCAGCGAGAATTCCTAAGAAGATTCCAGTGAGACTTACCGCCGGGGACAGATCAAGGAAACAAAGACACAGTTCTTCATTCTTCCGCCGAGGACAGATCGAGAAGAGCCGAAACGAGGGTTATGACATCTTGTTTATTTTTTCTTCTATTTTTCATATTATCCTTTTCGTCATTGTTCCGCCGTGGAGCAGATCGAGGAGAGAGAGACACTGTTCTTCAACTTGTCGCCGAGAGACCGAGCGAAAGGAGTGGACCCAAAAACTTCACCATCTTATTTTCCTTTTTCTTCATTTTTCTCATGTTTCCTATTTTTTCATATGTTCACTTTTATTTTTATTTTTGTTTTTATTTTTACGACATTTTATGTTTGTGTGATTTACAGCAATTCCATCTGTTCAGCCCTTTGCATTGAACAGATTCCAGCATATCCTCAGGGCCAAGGCAAATTAGAGGAGTGCACTGGGATTTTATCTATCATAGAGATGCAGAATGAGTGTGATGTGTTAAAGACGTTAGTCTAACCTTTTTCCATAGTCAAGTTAAAGGAACTGTAATGCATAACCAGAGACTACTGTCACCACCCGCGAGAGGGGGGACTCTTGAAAAGCCCTTGTCACTTTAGTATTTACTGAACTTTTGAGCAATGAGATCGGAATAAGAAAAGAAATAAATCACCGACTATGGACTTAGTCGGCATGGGGGCCCAGAACAGTAACTTAGTTTTACCCCAGACAGAGGGGCGACCCCGCTTGCCAGGAAGAAAATGCAGCCAGCTGTCTCTCAAAACGATCATGTGTATATGCAGAGTGATTATTGTATTTTTGTCCCTAACTATCAGAACTGCATTTTTTATTGGTGCCCGAAGTGTCCCAATGTTGCTGCACCCATCGGATAATGAACGCCTGGGTCCCACGAAAGCACCCAGACCATATATAGTGATTCCAGTTCCCAGAAAGGCTGATGATAAAACAAACAAACAAAAACTAAATGTAATTAGCAGTGATGCATACACACTTGAGGTGATGAATGGAGAGAAAAGCTGGAGACAGGGTCAGCACGGAATGAATGATAATGTAGCACTGACCACGGCACGCACCCATACAATGAGTGAACACAAACAAGGGCAAGTGTCAATGGTGACAGGACCTCAGACCAAAACAACAGTTAAAGAAAAGACACCTACAGAACAATCAGTTCCAGAAAACAGTGGAAGTACCTAAGAGGAGCCAAGTCAAATACTAGAGAGAGAGGGCATAGCAAAATCCCTCAAAAGAACAGAAGTAGCCACAAAGGAATTCACAGAGAAAACACAAATGCTGTTAGACTATTTGTTCCAAGGCATACATAAGGCTGCCGAAAAACTGGGGAGGCATATGCACACTAGTGAACGTCAACGTTCCCACACTAGTGATCCCTAAGAATGACCTGAAGTTGGACAGTTTCCCGAAAGCAAATGCTCATCTAAGAAGAAGGAGATCTGTGGAACTGGTATCCAGGATGAAGAGGGAAAATTACTTATCCGCCAAATCAGAAGAGGCATTCCATGCAATCCCATACGAACACAGGCTGTTCAGCCTCACCTAAACAGTATTCACAACACCACTCCTGCCCCACGTCCAAGTTGGAGTGAATGCTAAATGGTAGCAGATAACCAGATGGGAGTTATTGCAGACCATCAATAACACTATAAAAGGATTCAACACGATCAAAGAAGAGCTGAGAGCAATCAGACTGATGACCCGCCAAAACAGATATGTGCTTGACATGATCACTGCAATGGATGGAGGTGTTTGTGCAATAATCGGAGAATCATGTTGCACATTTGTACCATCACACGATGAAGAAAACAGAACCCTAACAGAGGCCATAAGCATGTTGACAAACCTGAAAAAAACAGATGATCGATGAAAGTGATAAAGTGGACAATGACAGCTGGTTTGGAGACCTATTCTCGTGGGTTCCACAATGGATGGCAGATATATTCAAGTTTCTGGGAGCTCTACTAGCAATGGTATTGTTGGATTCTGTGTTATCAAGATAATCATTACACAGTGCCAGAATACTGCGAAGAAAGCCATAGGGATGAAAATAATGGTTGATTTTGAGCCGGGTGGAAGCCCAGAGTCCTGACTGATGAAGAAATAAGAGACTTTGTGAAGGCCAGCAAATTTGTGCCAGAAGGAACAAGGTTCACATACCCTAAGAAACGAAGAAGGTATGAAGGAAAATTGATCTAATGCATCCCAAATGGACAATGTCAGCTAATGACATGGAACAAAGATGAACATGTGAAAACAGCAGGGAGTTTGAAAGGAGTGATAAAAATATGGACTCCAAAGGCTCACACATTCACACCATCATGTACAAACCCTGAAGACGATGAACATGACACCGAAGAATCAAAAGAAATAAATGCAAAAGAGGTTGCAGAAGTGGTCGATGAACCGACCAGAGGGTGGAGTGTAGAGGAGGTCCCAGACATGGCCTGCACCCCTTCCCCTCATTTCAAGGTACCAGGAGCATACTCGCCAAGGTATGTGACGTATGAGGAGCAAATGAACCAAGAAATAGCTGCACTGGGTGTAACGCTCACCTGGTTCCCACGGGGGCGCTGGTCTAGTCTGGATTGCTGTGGCCTCTTCTAGCGTGATGCGCAGGACCCGGAACACCGATTGGACAGGACCTCCAAATCGTGCTTGCCTGGCCCATAGGAATATCCTTCTGCAGATGAGAAAGGGGATTAACAGTCTGCAGAATAGTGTGCTAGCTCCCTCCTTTCCCCCTTCCCCCTTCGTTCCTCTCTAACTTCCTCCAAACCCCGGTTTAAGCTCACCTTATGGTTTGGAAGGATGAACTCTCCATCCTGCTTCTGGTGCAGGGGCGCGCGTTCGTCCAGTTACTTCACTGGTTTTCAGAATGGCGCTGGCAAAATCCACTTGACTTTCCTGAGCGATGCGCCGTAAGTATGAAAGTTCAAAGTTCAAGTGAGGCCCCCTTTATGTTGTCTTTCTAACCTGTGATCTGTCCTTTATTTCAGGTGCAGAATGAAGGCGATGCGTCGAGGGGTTAAACTGCCGAGGTGAGTAGTGATGAGGGCGATCCCTCTAAATGTCCTTATCATTCCCCAGAAATGTCTCTTGTCCTTTCCCCATAGGGGCCGGGGTACGGTACCTGCCAACGGGGCGGCGCCGACCCGAAATGTGGAAGAAAAGCCGGTAAGTATTATGGCTGTTAATCAGGCTTTCCTTCTGTGTTCCTTCTGCTCACCTTTTGTTTCTTCCTCTCTCCCCTAGGTGCAGAGATATGGCGTCCGATGCTGACAGCCGCGATGGAGCCGGGAGATGTCTCGAGGACAGGTGAGAGAAGCGTGGCGCTGCAGCGAGCAACACAATGCTTTTAAATGGAAGTCTTTCTTCAGGGATGCTGGCGAGAAGATTCCGGATGCAGGTACGCAGTTTGAAATAATCCTTGGCTTTCACCTTTCTCTTCTCTTCCTTCCTTGCAGGTCTTCCAGGTTCGAGGCGGGCGTGGCTGGAGTCCAGGAGCAGGAGCAGACACGGTGAGCGTTAAGCTGCAGGAAGCAGAACAACGCGAAGCATGAGCTGCTGTCTGGGCGTGCCTTAAATAGCCCCCAAAGAAGTCCCAGGTATGTATCCTTCCCCAACTAGGTATGTATCCTTCCCTGGCCACGCCCGAGTGAAAAAATAGTCCCTATGAAAAAATAGTCCCTTTCAGGTCTCAGGGAGGCCTGAAGCGTGCAGCATGGTCTGCATCAGGTAAGTGCACAAAACACCTCCCTTTATGAGCCTGGCGCCAAAGGCGCCAGGACTGAGTCCAAAGAGCCCCTATAAGGGGCCGCTGGGCTTTTACCCGAGGGCATGATGCCTGCTTCCGGGGGTGCTGGGCCTGGCCTGGTGCTCCGGGGGTAGGCATCATGACACTGGGACTCTGCCCTGTATACATCAGAAGATCCATACCCGTTGAAGCACCCATAACCAGACAACCCTGGGCTGCACGGTACCATGTCAGACAGCCAGACCAGCCACTGATACGAAAAGAAGAGTACCTACAGACGGTCCATGAAGAGACCCAAAGAGCTCTAATGTAAGGCCAAAGGAAATGACTCAAGGGCCTGAACAGACTCGTGAATGAACAAAAGCAGCTATCAAAGATAGCACGCCAGTGCGAGTAACTACGACAATAAATATAATGGACACAGAGAAGAGACGATGTTAAAACGTGAGGAAACGTTGCTATGAGACAAGATGGAAGCAACCAACCTTTTAAAGGTGAGTAAATAGGCTTGAAACGCAAGATGCTAAGAAATCAATACTGCTTGCAATGCTTAGTAGAAGATAGAGCGGCAAGCGCCAACCATATATCTACCTCAATAAAGCACAATGTACACATTTGACTCCATTTTGTAAAAGCAGAAATGTACCCAGGCTGCCTGAGGCCTGATAGGCCAAGTTTCGGAACCCAGCCAAAGGAAAGAGAAGGAGCAGAATCGAAACTCAACAAAGAGCAGCTCATGCCTAGGAAATCGAGGTCAACCAGAGAAAGGGAGGAGAGCGCCAGCTAACAAGACTCAAACTTCAGAGCATACCAGCCTACCTCATGAAGGTGAAGATAAGGGGGGCCCATGCAGGTGGCGAGGCTGGAACAGAATTAAATGCACTAAAAGCTGGATACTAAAGCAGATTCATGGTGAACTAACACGTGACCAGCCAGGCCCGAAGAAGTACCACCGCCTGATGTCATCCGGGACCCAGGGATGCCATAACTTTTCCCGATAAGAGACTATAGTTTTGAGGCCATCCTTAGCCAACTAATTTACACATCGCCCTAAAACACTTATTGATGGAGGGAGGCAGGGTGAAACTTGGGACACCATGCACATGTGTGTCCATTCTGCATGCCGCTAATTAAAATGGGGATTTATGTCTAGGGGTGTAACCTGCCCAATCACAATTGACCAAGTTATCTGTAGTCCTATAGATAGTAGAACCAATGAGACATCGTACTTGTAGTGACGTCAATCACGTGTGGTGTAGTGGGATGGGCGTAGACACCCACCCGATAAGAGTTATCCAATCCGCATGCCCTATTATCATATACAGATATAGCACCTATACTTAAATTACCTTTCCTAACTAATTATATTGCATGTCGAGTTTTTGTAGAGTTAGACGTCAATGATGATGAATATTGCCTATAAAAATTGCTGTTCAACTGAAGTTCGAGGAAGTCGGAGCGAGACAGGTGATAGCAATGCTGCTGATTTCCATTTGTTTCTCTGTTTGATGTACTTGTCATTAAACGGACTTCCCTTTGCCAATTTACTGAGTCCTCATTATTGAGTCGTGTCTGAGTAAGTGAATCCTGTATCCCCTGTCCTCACATGGTGCAGCTATCTTGTCTTACAAGTTCTAGAGGGTGAGCGTTGACCTATGGGCCCGTCAGTGAATTCCTCTCCTCCTGAACAAAACTTTGCACTCAAAGTGCCTGCCAGTATTCTTTCAAAGCAGTCTTCTGAGAGTTAATGACTTAGAGTTTTAAACACACTAACACACTAATTATGTAAATACACATGCCTAAACCAGGTCTACCTTCAGTCACTCATTGTATACGCACTATGCATGTCCTCCATTGAAGTTGCAAAGCCAACAGTTTTGATTTGTGTTCAAGTACTAGGCATTTGTCAGGAACTGCTATCAGATGCCCAACTACTTGCACCATTCTGCACCGGCTACCAACACCAGCCAGTTAATACCACTACAGCAGTGCCTGGCAAGTGCCTTCCCCATGCCTACACAAAAGCCCAAACTGTTGGCATTTCCAATGCTTGTCGGTACATGAGTGAAGCATGCACTGTTCATGCTGCACCTGTAACGTATTTGAAATAAGCTTACACTGACTTTGCTTATGCTAGACAAGCTTTGAGGGAAACTTACCAAATATACATGGACCCTGACAGTGCTGTACCTGCCCGTATGTGATGGCATCTTTCAGTACTGCTGCTCATGCTGTATCTGTTCTCTGTAAAAGAGAAGCCAGTACTGTAGATGCAGTTAAGATTAACAAGATGCAGTTTCTAGCCTGTGTAATTGAGGAGCTTGGACGCATAGATGTATGAAACGTGCAGTTTCTAGCCTGTGTAAATTAGGAGCTTGGACGCATAGATGTATGAAACGTGCAGTTTCTAGCCTGTGCAATTAAGGAGCTTGGACGCATAGATGTATGAAACGTGCAGTTTTTAGCCTGTGTAAATGAGGAGCTTGGACGCATAGATGTATGAAACTTGCAATTTTTAGCCTGTGTAAATGAGGAGCTTGTACGCATAGATGTATGAAACGTGCAGTTTCTAGCTTGTCTAAATGAGGAGTTGGAAGCATAGATGTATGAAACATTCAGTTTCTAGCCTGTCTATTTGAGGAGCTTGGATGCAAAGATGTATGAAACGTGCAGTTTTTATTCTGTTTAAATGAGCCTGGAAGCAGAGAGGTATTTAAAAGAAGACCCAGATTTAGTGTGGCAGATTGCCAGAGGAGCAGCGCTATATTGCAGTTTATTTTTAGTTTACTGGTTGACATTTTTTGAATATTAAGTCATTATTGTTTCTTTGAGTCTGGCTGATCCACAACACTGCAAGTAATTCTGATTTGTTAGCAGCCATTGCACGCTGACCACTGAAGTATTTCATGGCCAAACTTGTATATATGCTTGATATTTACAAAAGTGTTATTACTAGGGAGACGTTTGTTAAAAAAAATATATATATATATATAACAATATTAATAAAATAAGTAAACAAATAAATAAATACATTAAACACATTTTTTTTATAAAAAAAAAAAAAAGAAAAGTGTACCAAACTCAGCGTGCTTAAGGTATTTAGTGACTCAGTCACACAACTCTCACAGGCAGATATGACAGATATAAAGCTGTTTGCTCATTTGTATCTTCCCAAAATGCTCTTTAATATGCAAAACAAAAAAACACTCATCTTTCTAGTTCTTTCTAATCAACACACACCTACACTGTGTTAAGAAATAACGTTTATATTAATATACACAACATGCATTTTTTAAACTGTTGCAAAGGTTTTCGCTTGAGAAAAGTAAAGGTTTAAAACGATGCATTATTTTACAACATTAAACGCATGCCTAGGCTCACGTCAAGCACAGCGATTCCACAGGTGGCCCCGAAATGATGTTCAGAAGCTTGCAAAAATATCCCTCCCAGGCACCACATTCCAGGTCTGTGGCCGTCAGACAGGTGCACACATAAAATAGAATATAGAGAAGTTAAAACAGTGTAGACTTAATCTAAACGCTCAAGTGCATCAAGAAATCTATGAAAGGAGAGCCAGAGCCACAGAAGGGTAATAACAACATCTGTGTGCCAAAGGTACACACTGTTTCATAGCTGTGAAGGTGTCCTGTAAAGCTTTGCGTTCAGCCATCCTTACAAGAGCTGCTCGGTGCAAATGGCATCCCTGCTGGGTTTATCATGTGTCTTTTATGACATTCTGCTGCACGCTCAGTACTACTAGGAGAACCAACTGCAAGGTATGTTACACAATCCATAACTGTGATGTTTATAAGTCATCTTTACATTAATTATATTTTATATACAAGGTAGGATGCTTAGTGTGAAACTGTATTTCAAACGACAGCAGGACATATATATCTATACCCACAGATTTCAAAATGTCCCTACGTATTGTACAATCCAACCAACTCTAGGGAACTAACCCACATTTTAAATGACCCTAAATACAAGCTGACAAGACCCATAACCTAAACCACACCCACAAAGGTAATTTTGTGCTGGTACCCCTGGTCCTTTGCTTCATTTTACTCTTTGAGTGTTGGGTGTGTAAACAGAATGTAGCACTTCATTTGGTATAAAAGGTGCCTGCATTGTGCAGCTACGAGGAATGTTGTTGCTTCCCACACAAGAATGTTCAGGGTGGCCCTTATCCATTACTCCACTGTGAGAACGCACATCCCATGATTTCAAGAACCTTCTGCAACTGTCTTTATTCTGCATAATCAGTGTTTACAAACTTCACGTTTGATTGTGCCATATTTCAATGGCGTTACAGCCCAAGGTATCGGGGGTACATCGGCTGCAGTAGGTAACTTGCCTTATTTCCATGTTTCCCCATGCTAACACCAGAGCTGTAACCATGAGAAGGGGGTTGATTTATTTGTATTCAACATTTGTATACCTGTACCACTTGTATACATTTCATATGTAAACTTTACCATTTGACAAGACTGGATATAGAAATGTAGTTATGTTGCATTAATATTACAGACCGGTCTAGGTGCTTCTCATAGAGGGGCAGCAGGCAATTTGTGAGAGAAACCAGATATTAGCAATGAAACCAAAATTCCTCATTCCAACCTTCTCTCGCTTGTGTCCTGTTGGCCGACAGCTTATGTTCTTATTCCTTCCTCTAAAAGATTGTTTTCGGACCTGACCGAAAGTAGACAGACGTGTCAATTACGTGTAGTGCATCAACTGCAGAACACACTGCCTTCTATAAATCTAGGGCAGCAGGGATCGGAAAGCACTCTTTCAACTAACAGGACATAGAAGATAGCAAGCTTGAATGCATAGATTGGAAGCAATTACTTTCTAATCCCTACAGCCTTAAAAATGCCGTACAATGTTATGGAGCCTAAATGGGGTCATAGTTTGGACAATGCGGACAGAGTGTGTTGAAGGGGAGGAATCTGGTGAATATGCAGAGTCTGGCAGAGGTGGAGTAAAGTTGGGGGAGGGGTGCATGCACTTATTTGGGCCTTGGGCAGCAAAAAGCCTAAATACGCCACGGCTTAGAGGGCCGTATTCAAACATCTGTAGCCACTGGTCCAGTATTGGTTTTAACTGTGCATTTTGGAACATGCAGTCCGGGATTTCTAAATCTAAAATCTCAGAATCTCAGACTACAAGTCCCAGAATGCAAATTTAAAACAAGGACGGGTACAGTGTCTCCAGAAATGAGAGAGAGGGAGAGAGAGGGGGAGAGGGAGAGGGACAGAGAGAGAGAGAGAGAGAGAGAGAGAGAGAGAGAGAGAGAGAGAGAGGTAGTGTCCACATAATAAAGAGATGTTACAAAAAGTGCAGAAGAGGGGGTTTACATGCACCGTTTTCAAAGGATGGGAAAAATGCTTGTTCCAGCCATACAAATAGAAACACGCGCGTGCGCCTACATGCACGGGCACGCGGTCAAGCGCACACACATTTTCTGGCATAAGAATGGAAGACAGCGAATGCTCTGCAATTCAAATGGGAATGACCCGGGGTCAGGCCTCTCATTACCCTGTGTAATCAGAGCACCGGGAAGCTGGCGCCCCGGGGAGCGGATTACAGGCGTAACATTGACGATTCACAATATTTATTCAAGTAATAATAACCCATTGCACATTTTGAGGACGAGGCCTGAGTTCACATCTGCCCTGACCTACACGCCGGGGATGGCAGCTGGGCCTGGGGGGCCTAGAGGGACACGTGTCCAGCTTCTGCCTTCGAACGCTCTCTAAATTGTCTCACCAGGGCCTTATTTAATGGTCTGCCCAGGTGTCTGGCAATCAATCCAACGCCTGCCATGGCTCGGGTATCCGGCGCAGCCAGCGCACCGGTGCCCATTTAAAGACAATTCGGATAAAAAGGGAAACACAATGCAGACCCCAAAGCACTGTTAACATAGCCCACAGTGGGGCACCACAGAAAAAACTAAATAAAACTGTATGCATCTGCTGGGAAGCTGCACAGAAAAAGGACGTTTCTGGAAAAAGGTGTTCATTTATTTATTTATTAGCATTTCTTTTCATATGATAGTAACCAGTAATAACCAGTTAAGGCCCTTGAGAGCCTACTCACAAAATAAGAAAGACCAAGGGGTTGCCTCATGAAACTCCTAGCTAGTCATGCATACAACTGGGGACTGGCATACATGCCATGGTTGAGATTACAAGTGGGCCACCTACCCCCATGCATAGTCAAGTGTCTGCCCACCGGCAATTGTAAACGCATTGGTCCCCGGCACCCACGTGGTTGAAGGGCAGTAGGCCAAAACACTCGAGAGAGCATGGTTTTGAACCCGTTGTTAACATGTGCTCTTGTGGAGCCATGATGTTTCCCCGCAGGCCCATTTCACCGAAGCCCGGTTCCCCTGAACCTTGTTTTGGTGCTGCGGAAATACGTTATTCCCTCCAAGCACCCCCTTCCCTGGTCTTTCCAAATGCAGACGACAAGGAGACAAGCACCGCAATTCCCTTTCTCTCCCAGACCCTCCTTTCCCCATGCCCTGTCATGTGTTCCGCGCGAGACCCCCGGCCACCCTTGCACTCGAGAACCGTTCTCCTGTTCCACACTCCAAAAAACGTTCAACAACCCACACATCCACAACACAAACATATATACACATATGCTGACACACATACGCCCCCCTTCTCCCTTTCTTACATCACTGTCACTGCCACCATCTCACGAAGAAGCCTCACTTCCTGTGTGTGCTGTAAACGCATTCGTTGTTCCCTGACAGGACACTATATAACAGCCAACATTGGAGCTCTGAATCATGTGAGAACTTAACCAGTGATTGGACATCAGCCACTCCTCAGATATGTTCAGTATAACAGGAAATAGATGTTGGGTTGCAATGTATCATTTTCACCAATAGCACATGACCATGAAGCCATCCTAAAAAACATACTTGCCAACATTCTGTGACCAAAAGACATAGGATTTTTCTTGTTTAAGTTTCAAAAATCAATAATTCCCATAACAATGACATCGCAGGAAAATACAAAAAAATCATTGTTGGCACCTTTGAAGCATTCAAAAGTACACAACCCATCAAACAGTACAACATGGCAAGATGTTCAAATGTAAAACAAATATAATTCTAAATGGTAAATTAACACCAAATTCAATTACCTAACTTCACCGTAGGTAATCACACAGAGCGTGTAGGCAACGTTTGCCACTGCTCTGTAGTGGCAGCCCAGACAGTACATATGTATTGCAAGTTGAACACTGAATGACATGGTGACTGATACCCCTTCAGTGTGATAGGCAGATGCTGTGTGATGGTGTTACACTCTGCCACTTGCCTTCACTGGTGGTTCATCTAAGGGTTGTCTCGGCAAGAGTGCAGTACAGAGTCACGCAGCTGTCAGGTCAGTGGATTGGTCTGAGCCTAATCAAAGTAATGACCTACCAGTCCACTGCACAGACAGACTCATTAATGTGATGCTTGCTTTGTCCTGCAGCCTGCCTTATAGTCACATACATTACTTGCCACTTTGGAAAGCAGTAGTATCTGTCACTGAAATCTGTAGGCGGTAGGACTGCTTAAAAAGCAGTAGCCTACTGCCTAAATCTGCAAGGTTGGCAAGTATGCTTAAAATATGAAACACTCCAAACAGAGTGAACACCCATAAGGACATCCTTAACACTTCTCCTGTTACTTGGCGAATCAAGAGGGTCTTATGTCCCTGAATTATGACTCTTGGGCTAAAGAGATGTTACCTCTGCCTCACTCCAAAAGGTGTCCTTCTAAATCAGGGTCATAGAGTCATCATGGGCCATATTACAGAAACCATGCACCGGTGAAAGTGCAAAGTTTGCACGGTATTAGCACTAGTGCAAAGTCTGCCCTATTTCTATTAACATATGGAAATATTAGAAAACTTTTGCACCATGACAAGTACATTTTGGCATGTTATAATCATGAGTGCAAACATCGATATAGTGCAAAAATCATACATTTTCACTGTAGTTTTACACCAGGGCGAAGTGTGCCCTAGTGGTAATGCAGAATGGTATTAGCACAAGGGCACACTTTGCCCTGGTTAAAAAATGCATCAAACGTATCTTTTTGAACCAGGGCAATATTTGCCTTAGTGCTTGTAACATGCCAAACTGCACTTGTCATGTTGCCCTGGTTTTCTAATATGTCACAGTGTTTTTAAAAATAGGGCAATACCGTGCAAACTTTGCACTTGCACCAGTGCAAAGCTTTTGTGATCTGGCCCCATACCTTCTAGGTGAGAGAATTGAGTTTCCTTGTATCAGACTTCAAATGACCTGCTACAATCACAGCATTGTATGCATGTGGTCCTGGGACTGACCTGGTGTTATCCCTCTCCCACTCCCCGATTCATCCCTTCCTGAGCACTGATATTCCAATCTTATATCAATAAGTCTTTCAGGATGCCTGTGCACGGAGCACTGATCATGGTCACTCTGAGTCCCAAGCTCATCTCTTCTAGAATCCTCTATAAGGAAGACTTCCTTAAATCCCCGATGGACTCAAAAATATCGGAGCCATTTTATCCAAACATGCTAACCAGTCCAAATGAGTATGTATTTACTTCTGTGTGTATTGTGCATTTGAAAGGCGCTTATACATCAATAATTTGTGTTTCAGAGCACCCACAGGGCAAAGGGGAGGGAACATGGGAACCAAATCAAATAGAATAAACCAATGAACAGGAAAGGGGCTCCCTTACTTGACCATGTGAGCATTCAGAACGTGCAAGTGTAGGGAAAGAGAGAAGGGACATGTAAGGGGACAAGTGCTAGGAGTTCCACAGAGGGAAGTAACAAGTTGTCAGTTGTGTGCAACAATAAGTTTCTGGCAGAGATCACTCGGTACAGAATGATCACCTGCCAATATTAAGTGCATGCCTGTGAGAACACAAGCAAGTGGGTGCCCGAAAGGCAAGTGATGGGATGGAGCTCAAGGCTGAGGGTTATTGGGCAGAAGGCCGGTAACCGGAAGGACACACAAGGGCCCAGCCCACCAACCTCAGTGACTGGGGTATTAGCAGGGTATGTATAACTCATGATTGAAAACATTGTGATGTTAGGCTGAGTGTTGTAGAAAGTTACATGAACACCACGCCCAGTGTGCACTGTGTACTTAATGATTCAAGCATGCAACGCTTTTATCACATTAATATTTGTGAAATATAACAATTGGTGGATCTTCTTAGGCTCCCAAAATGCTCTTTTGATTGCATTTAGCACAGAGACGAAGGCTCAGTGGTGCTTTCCTTCCTCCTCACCTTCCTCACAGTGCTAATTTGAAAGTGTACAGAAGGAGTGTAATCGCCTGCCCATCCCCATCTTGGAATGACAACCTTCTAACAGAAAATCAAGTGCATGGTTACTAAAGGTGTCACTATTATGCTTTGCTCAGTCACACAAGTGTAGCACTATTTTGACAACAACAAAAAAGAAAGAATCTGGTAGTGACCTTTAGACAAATGCATTGTAACATTCTTTTTTTTTTTTTATTATTATTTTTTTTTATTTGAATTTTACTCAGTAAACTAAGTTTTGTCAAAAAGAAAGTGTTTTGATCGCCTTCAGAGTGCTGCCATTAGGGCAACACGTAAATTTTCCAACCAGTTTGTAAACCGACAGTGGAGCTTTGAGGTTAAGAGTCCGGAGTCCCCCCCCTGCTTAACACACCGGGTCAGAACTCTCAACGGCCCTTTACTTTCTTCTCGCGTTAAACCCTTACGGGTTAACCTCTGATCTGTTACTGTTTATCAGATCGAATGCGAGTTCGATGAGTTTAGCCAGGGCTTGCGTCCATCTCGTATTTTCGCCGGAGATCAGTCTCTTCCATAATTCGTCTGGTTCAAAAATCCACAAATTTTCCCCCAATGGGTTGAGATAGGTAGTTCTATTTTTCTTTGTGATTTCGCAATCCATCACCAGGTGTTTCAGCGTCTCGATGGAGGAGTCTTTTTTACATAGACGACACCTTTTGTCGGATAAGTCTCCTCTGATTGTTAAAATTTCCCTGGTTGGCATCAGGTTTAGCCTTGCTCTCATGATTGACATTCTTAATTTCTTATCTGGAAACTTAATGCAGTATTTTAAGGGTTGTTTCACTTTATTGAATGATGGTGGTAAATGATTTAAGAGTTTGTAGCTAGTAGCTTTCTCCGTAGTACCGATCCAGTCCATTTCTACCATTTTCTTTTTGATACGGTCCGGATTTTCTTTCAGGTCGTTTTCCGAGCACTCTATTTTTGCCAAATCGTCTTTTCGAAGCTTGGTCCATTTGGCCAGAGCCTCGCAATTTCCTGTTTCGATTTCCTCCCGTAAGATGTTAAAAATGGGTAGAGTGTCTGACATGATTATTCTTCTGTATAAGCGCATCACGCTTTGGTCTATCATTGATGCTAGGGACACCAGACCAAGTTCTCTTCTAATGGCTGGGATGGGCGATGATTTAGGTAAACACAAAACTGTTTTCCACACGTACTCTTCGACTTTGGACCAAAGGCTGCGTGGGAGGTACAGCGAAGCCTCCATTCCATAGATCAGGGCCGGGACCACTTTGGCTTTGTAGAAGGATAGAGCCGGTGTTACAGAAAATTTGCAGAACTTTCGGTCGACTGCCCTCATTTGGGAAGTCAGGCATTTTGTTTTTTCCCATATTTGTCTTTGGAGGGTCCTTTCTGTCCTGGAACTGTCCAATTGAATCCCTAGATATTTGAAGTTTGACACTACTTCTATCTTGGTGTTATTAAGGAAAACACTAAGCTTTTTTACTGTTTTAGTTTGAGCTTTTTCTATCACTAAGATTTTGGTCTTGGATTTGTTGATCTCCAGATAATTATCAGCGATGTAGCTCTCCAGGTTCCTTAGTTTTCTTTGTAATCCCACTTTGGTTTGGTCAATTAATATGACGTCGTCAGCGTACAACAAACGAGGAATCTCACATTTCCCAATTTTTGGTGGGAATGATCGAATACTGCTTTCAGATGATTGATAGTCGCCAAGGAATGCGGTAAACAATGCTGGTGCCAGTGGGCACCCTTGTTTCACACCTCGATTTACTCTGATTTCGTCCGACAAGGATCCCTGATAGTTGAGTTTGATTCTGATTTTAGTGAGCGAGTGGAGGGCTTTTATGGGCTCCTGGATCGTGGCTGGGCAATTCCACCCTTGAAGTTTCAACCAAAGAGTAGGACGGTCAATTCTGTCAAAGGCCTTTGACAGGTCCACGAAGGCCAGGTGGACCTTAGGGGCACCTTCTTTCACTTTCGCTTTCAGAATGTTGAGGACCATTAGGTTAATCGAGGTGGATCCATTTTTCTGGAATCCCGTTTGCAATATGTCAAAGGACGGGCTGTTTTTACTCCATGCGTGTAGATGTTTTAGAAGGCCTGTGGCGTATATTTTGCCTGTTATGTCAAGAAGGGCGATTGGCCTATAGCTCGCTGGTTCGTTTCTCGGTCCTTTTTTGTAGATGGGGACTATTAAAGCCTTCTGCCATGATTCGGGCACCATCGTTGTTTTGCCGCATTCGGCGAAGATCTTACTGATCATTTCCGCCCATTCCTTGGGTAACATTTTTAGGTCCATGTTTGTAAGGCCGTCCGGACCCGGGGCTCTCGAGGTCTTCAATTTCCGTATGGCTAATTCGATGTCGTCCTTGTTTGTTAAGTCGACCCATGATGATTCAGGGCCCTGACTTTTAAGTTCTGATTCTATCGATCGACCGTCAAATTCAGCCGTGAAGTATTTACACCAGGTTTCTTCGGCCACTGCGTTGGAAAGTGGGGAAGTCTGTGTGTTGTTTGACTCTTTTATAAGGGTCCAAAATTCATTTGATTTTTTTGATTGGAGTTTACACATCATCATCTCAGCGTCGTTTTGATATTGGATGATTTTGTGCTGTTTCAGCCAATTTTTGTAGATTTTCACTTCTTCGCGCCAAGCCATCCAATCAACCTCTACATTGGACTTTTTTGCTCTTCTTAACAGTCTACGGCCCAGTTTCCTTTTTTCCACCAGGGTCTTATCGTAACTGTGGTGGTTTAGAGGACGATGTCTCATTTTCTTTTGCCCTTTCACCCGGAATTCTAGAAGTAGTGGTAAGTAGTTTGGTCTTTCGATCGTTGCTTCATTACCCTCCTGGGTGGCTTTGTGCACCCAGGCCTGCCTGATTTTCTTGATGTTTTGTTCGTTCAAACGTAGGCGGATCTGTTGTGAATTAGTTTCGATTGTCCAATCGTAAGAGCTTGCTTTCCGGTTAGTGATTGACCACGTGCAGGACAGTAGATTGTGATCACTGTTAACCGTTTTAGTCACCTTGAAGTCAGAGAGGTCTTGGATGAGACCGTTTGTTATGAAGATATAATCTAGCGTCGCTTTCGAGCCGTTTCGCTCCCACGTGGGGATGTTTAATTGTTTAGGGAACAGAGCGGTGGCATTTTGAAGGTTTCTTAATATAAGGACTTCCTTCAGGGCTTTTCCTCTTTTGATTGTGAGGTCAGGGCCACCCCGTTTCACGGGGGAGCATTGGCGGTCATTTGAGGCGGACATGTATTTGGCGTTAAAATCGCCACAGAGGATAAGCTCGATTTTCTCAAATTCCACGCAAAGCTGATCAATCGTGGTTCCAACGGAGGAGCAGAAAGATTTTATAGACGTTCTCTGGGGGTTCCAATAGCAGTTTAGAATAGCCAGATGGTTCGGGCGCCCTTTGGTCTTCTGTACCCCATGATCAGTTTTGGAGGTCAAGGTAACCAGCATTTCGTAGGACTGTTTCCACGTTGTTGGTTCCCTGAAACCCACTCCGGTTTTAATTGCATTTATCAAACCAGACGATGGTCTGCCAAGGAGGCCTTTCACTGCCGGAGAGAATGTCACTGTAAAGCCATCCAAGACTGGTTTGTTAACCAGCCAGGTTTCTTGCAGGCATAATATTTCATAGTGACCTAAGTCGACGTCACTGGGTATTGTCAGGTGGGCATGGCCTCTCGTGTTCCAAGATGCCAGGGAGTAGCTTTCATTTGTGGGTCGCTCACGAGTTTCTTTGCCAAATGGTGCTTTCAGACAAGCTGACCCTGGTCGTTGCTATTGGCCCTTTTTATTGGACCAGGTTCTTGTTAGCCACTGCCAGGGGCCTCTTGGTTGTCTTTCATTTCCCGTGGTCACTCGGGACTTTTCTTGTTTAATTTTTGAGTCCTCTTGTTTTTCTCGTGCTCCGTCACTAGTGTCCATGATTTGATATTTGGCCTCGCTATTTTTTTTGCTCTCACTCCAGCTCCCATTGGAATGTACCTTCCTAGTTTGTAACATTCTAAAAAGAGCTGATTTAACATGTCAGTCCACTGAAATAATCTACATTTCCATAGATTATTTTGCACAAAAAAGAACCTGCTGCCGCTTTCAGGAAATCTGTGTTCCTTCTCTGGTCGCTCTGCTGTCAGCAACGGCTGGGGTGGCTCCGCTAGACACAGTCCTGCCCTCAAAGAGGGCGAGACAGAGAGACAGTGAAATACAAAGACGCGTGGTGAGACAAAAGTAGACAAAGAGAGGTCAGTAGAGAGAGAGAGAAAGTGAGAGAGGGGGCAGGTAGAGACGGGTAACGCTAGTTATACATGATGTTTTGATTCTAAAGATTTAAGGAGTAGCACCTGAGCCCAAGCCCAACCCCAGCCATGAGAGAAACCAGGGCCATTCATTCCCAGCATAGCCCTGAGCCTGAGGGTACTACGGGACCAATTCATGGAATTCTTTGCATGTTGCAAAGTGACCTTTCACTGGTGAAAAATCACTTTGCACTGCCAACAAACACTCCGATTCATGGAACAGTGTATTCTTGCAGTGCAAGTGATTTCTTCCAGTCTGGTGAAGGTCTTACTGGGAGAGGACCATGTACTGAAACATGTTTGAGTTTGGCTGCCAGGCAGGGCAGCATACTGGTGGTAGGTGACACACACAGTTTTGTGCCAGATCCTAGACTGGATTGGGAGCCAGTGTAATTCACACAAGATGGGGACATTGGGTCAAATGTCCTATCATTGGTGGGGAGGTGAGCTGGGGCATGGTGGCCACTTTGAGGGGTGCCAGGTGAGCAGCTATGCGCCCTGCAAGGGGAAGGTTACCCCTGTCAATATGCTAGATTCCGAGAGCCATATCTTGGGGCGCAGAAAGATGTGTTACTAAGTCATTTAAGCCGATTTGTTTTGTGTTGCTGGAAGAATTGATTGCTAACCACATTGAAGCCTCTGGATTTTGTTTGAGGGGATGTTCAAAGAGAACACATTCGTTCTCACTGGAGTAAAGCTTTAAGTAGTCACTTTACATTCGTGTTTCAATGGTAGTCTGTATGAGGGAAAGCGAGTGATATTGCTTGGGCCCTTGACCTGAATGGAAAAACTGTGTATAATCTACCTATTGGTGTATCGCTTTGTTGGGGGTAAGGAGATCCTCTAGAAATTTGCCCAGTGGTTCCATATGGAGTTTACAGATGACCAGAGAAGAAATGGAACTCTGAGGGTCTCCAGAGGTGACAGGGTGGCATTCAGACCAAAGGGAGCCCATCTAGACAGCCTGGTATCTGCCAGATAGGATGGATGTGAAAACATGTCTTGATGGTGCCAGAAAAGTCCATTGTATATGCATACAGGGTGAGTAGTGTCTGATGGCCAACCTTGATGCACACAGCTGAGAGATCAAGGAGGATTGTCAGATGCAAGTCCATTTATTGATTATCTGAAGTGCAACGTCGACCATCTGGATGGTGCTAGATTTGAGTAAATAATTGATAAACATCTACCTTCTCGATGATTTGCTGGTAAATGGGAGACTTGTGATAGGTGTTAGTTTGCTAGGTCTTCCAGGATGATGGTGGTTTTATATTTTGTGGAGTGTGCTTATGAGCCCTGTTTTTATGGTATCTGGGAATGTAAACTCACTGATGGAAGCCTTGACTGTCCTAAGGTGAGCTGTTACTTTGGGACGTGTATGTTTTCAAGGATGGCAGTTGGGAAGATGTTGTCAGCGTGATGAGTTTTTTGCCTGAAATATCTGAAATGATTTTAACGAAAATACTCATTGAAAAACATATGGGTGATGGGTAAAGGGATATAAGGGGTAGGGGGGGTTGGGTATAGGAATTAAATAATAGGGGAGTGAGGGGTTGGGGAAAGACTCCTGATATATAAAATACAACATGTTGATGAGTTTTTGTCAGTGCAAATCTTTCAGCCAAACAATCATTAAAAAAACCTGGTGATGAAAGAACATAGAACCTGGTGCGAGAGGTCAGTTTCACGGATGCAAGCATCTGCTTGGGCACGAGAGGATGTAAGTCAGCCAGTGTTCAAGGGCCCGTAAATAACATAGCAAGGGGGAGTCAGAGGATTTGGATCCCTCGATGTGGAGCCTGATTGTATCAATGTTTGGATAAAGAACATATCGATAACCTCACACATCTCTGAGGATTCTGGCTTCTCAGGGTCTAGAGTTGGGGATTAAGCTGGATATATGTATGCCGCTGCTGCCCCTTAATGAAAGCCCAAAGTGGGCGTGGTCAGGAGTGGATGACAGGCAGAATACAGGAAAAGAGACAGCGCATGACCTGCCCTCAGCAAGCCTGCTGCTGGGGGCTGGATCAGCTTATCTAAGGGTGTCCCTTCATAGTAGCCTGTGATAGGCATGATCACCAGTGGAAGGCCGGCAGGAGACTGGATAAGAAAGATCGCATGTTGCTGGTTTGGCTGGGGTGCACGGAGCAGGGGTTCCAGCCCTTTCCAGGCCCTTTCACGATCAAACAGAAACCATCCTTTTTTTCCTCTGCCCTTCGCTTTGGATGCCCAGGCAAGAGAGAGACACCCTGTGACCTAAGAGTTTTGAGAAAGAAAAAATGGCAGGGCATTGCGGGTCAGTGGGGCAGAAGTCATCAGACCTATATCCACTTCCACCAGCTGACCAACTGCACAAGTCAAGAAGCTGGAAGACAACTTACGAAATGGAAGACAAGGGATGGGGAGGCGGAGAGGGCTAATAAAAAGAGTGTGAAAAAGAGGGACTGAAAGATTAGAAGTGATTGGCAGATGAGTAAGGTAGACGACACGTTACCTAGATCCACTTGCACCAACTGAGACATATAATAACAAAACCCTGGAAATTCACTATAATCTTCAGTTAAGGAAGAGTTAAGTTGAAACAGCTAAACACAACAAAATCTTTAAAATTACTTAAAAAATACTTTTGTTTGAAGGGACGTTAAATTGACATTTTAAAGCAACAAAACCCCTAAAATGTAGGCAGAATTTATTTGCAGCAATACAGCTCCTATATACTGTAACAAAGGTGAAAATTTGATGCAGACTTGAAGGGGAATTGATAGAGAATATAGATGTGATGAGAGGTGTGCATACTGGAACCCTTTCTCTTGTGCGCCTGTATAAATTAGGTTATTGAGGATATAGTTATACACTACCCTGATGCTCACAAGATGGGCAAATTACCTGCACAGTTTTTTGCAGAAAATGATTTCCAGATGGCCACCTCTCCTATGGGTCTTAAAAGTACCTTGGATCTTTCTTCAAAAAATTGTAATGAGCTTGGTTTGGGGGTAAATAGAGATAAAACCAAGACTATGGTGTTTAAACACCGGTGTGCTTGATGCACCTGTTTGCAATTGGAAGTCGAGGGCACACATCTAGAACTGGTTTGTGCCACGACTACCAGGGCATAAGGTACATGGTTAATGGTCTGTGGTCACGACGGTGGAAAGAGAAAAAATAAATATAGAGAAGAACCATGTGGGAATTAGGATATTTATGTTTAATTATGGCAGAGGCCCCATTACCCAAGTGCTTCAGATATATAGGTTGCAAGCCTTACCACCTGCAACTTATGGGGCTGAAATATGGGAGCATGCTAGAACACAGTCCCTTGATGTTGTTGAAAATACATTTGTAAAATCATTTATAGAGTAATCACCAGGACAAACAAGTGCTAATTACATATGGAGTGTGACTTGTGCTTTATTGAAGACCATGTGACCTTGAACTTGCTATTGTACTGGGTACGAGTTTGGTCCTCTCTGTGCCTGTCAAAATATAGAGATGTATTAAAACACTTATTGATGTTGTAAGGGTCTAAATCATTACTATGGCTAGGCATGTGCACTAAAGGTTATTAAGTTTGAATCTGGGCCAACTCTGGGATTCTCCAAGGTAACATGCACTGGTGCGAATAGAAGCTTGCACTGGTGCGAATAGAAGCTTGAGAAGAAAGCTGACATAGAGGCAGCTAAACATCGCTGGTCCCTCAATAAAATAACTTTACACTTGCAATGCTGTACAATTTCAGTTTTCCTGCATGCTTAAAAAGCTAGCAGTACATAAACACAGGGTGATTTAGCAGTGGGATTTTCAGACCCCCCTACTTTGGTCTGTGTTCGGGAAGTCAGACAGACACATCGGGATGAGTTAAGAATTTTGGATCAGACCCTCCCCCTCCACTTGAAGGCCTGTGTTGGGGAAGCTGAATGGTAAAAATTGATATGATTTGACAATTTTGGATTTCGGATCGCCCTCCAATTAAAGGCCTGTGTTGGGGAAGCTAGCATTCAAGAATCTCTTGGAATTTTACTTTAGGGACAAAAACACCCCTCTTCCTGAAAGACGTTGTGGTTAACAGGCAAAATAGGTGTGTCCAGACTTTCTGGAAGGACAGGGCAAGTGTCTGGTCACTCCACTCTCAATGATGGTCCCCAGCTCTCTTCCATAGGACCCAGTCAGCTTATAGGCCTTCCCAACAAGTGACAGCTCTACCCAGGTGCACTATCAGCTAAATCTTCCTTTGGTGTTTCCTTATTGCTGTCAGATGGTAACTTGTAGCAGCTCTTCCCTTCTCCCATAATGTATCCACTTTATGTACCAGTGATGACACCATCAAGATTTATATTTTAGTCAGTGCCCTGCAAGAGTTCTCGCAACCAGGATTGGGCAGTTACCCTTCTATCTCCTCCCATATCCAGCCCCTCTCTCTGGATTGGTTTAAGAGTCTGCAACAGATATATGGCAACTTCACTATGAAATCCCCTTTTTGTTCTATGTCAGTTTTTTTGGACAAAAATGAGTGTTGTAGCAAAACTTCATAATTTTCTAGTAACCACCATAATAAACATATATTGTGCTTCAGTTACTCATGGGGAATTTAATAACTCAACACCCTTTCCGCCTCATGTTGCATGGCGTAGTATCAATCTTCCGCCGTTTACACAAAAAGCATAATAATAATGAACATGGAATTTATTCTTCAAATACCTAGTTTTACCCCCCCACCACCAGTTCACCAATCCGTAAATCCAGGACATGTTCATAGCAGCCAGAAACACGTGTTAGCTCGCCATTGCAATTCCCTAAATCGTAGGTGGTTGAATTTTAGTTCAACAAAATTGCCTGGAAATTACTTACTAAATGGCACTTCAGTCCAGAAAGTACGACTCGTGGTTGCTGATAAAAATGCATAGATGATAAAAGTCCTTCTAAATTAATAGATCTTTAAGTTATGCAAATGTGATTTGTCTCTCTTGGCCAGTGTTTGTATTGGTCTTGTTGCTGTTTGAAGTATAGGATGCAGCTTGTAAACACCTGGGGCCTTGGTAACACAGAGATCCGCTCCCCACATCCCTGGCATGCACTAGCTAGAACATTTGCCTGCTCATAACTGCCCTCATAGACAGCAGGTGTAGGGAAACTTGGTTTTCAACACCCTTTTGGACACCGTTTATCATAGTTGTAAACAGTTGAGATGCTAGCCAGGCTTTCAGTGGAGCAGTCCTTTGTGAAGTTTGCTCCACAGCAAGCAAAAGTATCTGCCTCAGGCCTACAGGAACCTTTTCATGGAAACCCCTGGAAACAATGTCGGCTTTTTTTTTCAAATGTTTGCTGATATTTTGCATGTGAAGCATAATATATATTACTTTTTGTCAACACAGACCCCTTTCTTTTCCCTGACAAATGTAATATTAGCTGCGGTACATTCAATCAGGTCTTGCTATAAACTGCAAACACACATGCAAAGTGATTTTGGTGTCATTGTTTGGAAATCCTGCTTTCCACATGAAAGGGGCCTTTGTATTTCGTTTGCCACAGTGAATAAAAAAAGGCTGCTTTAACTTTTGTAATGACAAGTAAGCCTTTTCACATAATGCATCCTTGTGTCACGTGCATAAATCACCAAACTCTGCCTTAATGCCCTAAATTACTCTATTGCAGGTCCACCAGTGACTTATGCACTGCATTCTTTGTTTCAAAATGTATCCATAGAGCTTGGTTGAGGCATCTTAAAATACAATGAAACACATTTCAAAACGTAAAACAGTATGAGTTGTCTCCTGGCAGCAATTTGTTTAATTCTATGGTATTATGGCTGAGGAGGGAGGGCACTAGCAATGAAAGTGTGTCGGAAGCAGCTGCGAGAGTACTGACTGCTGAGAGCATATACACTGTGGCTTGATGCAGTGGTGCCGGTGCTTCAGGTGCTTTCCTCTAACACGGCAGGAGGAAGAGGAGGAAGTCGGTCTGAAGATTGTTGGGGTGCTCTGTAGAATTAAGTGGTCTGCCTGATAGTCGAGGCTTGTGCACGGAGTCGAGCTGCTCACTGTCCTGCTTACCGACCCGCCTACTGCCCTGAAGTGGATTGGGTGAGAAGGAGAAGAAAAAGAAAAAAAAATGTGCATACAGTTGGTAAGCACGGACTGAAAGCAGAAGGGGAAATGCTCTGACAGTAGGATACTGCTGGGGGAGGGAGACCCTTGGAGACTCTGTTGCTCCTAGTCTCCAATAGTCTCCCGAGGTCCTAGTGCCAAATACCCAGACCGAAATACCTTCTGTGCCAGTATGGTGAGTGCAAATGGCACCCACGCAGTGGCATGGTGGGAGCAGGCATCTAGAGGAAAGCACCTTATTTTTCTTTTCTTACCAGTTGTGGGCTTCTGGAAATATTGGCTTTACTATAATTAGAATAATACCAGCTGGGTAGTGACAAGTAGCAGTCCTGCCGTCTTTGCTGGCCGATTAGGGGGGGGCTAGCTGTGTCGCTGTCACCCAGAGTATGTGAGGAATATTGGCCAGAGTATGATCTTGCAGTAAGAACAGTGTTGCACTCATGGGCTGGGATTAATAAAATACCAGCTTTGAGCTGTTTACTGCATGTGAAAGTGGCAAATTGGACTGCTTAATTATCTTGAGTGACCTGTATAGGTGGATCTTGCCTGGTCCTTCTTTTCTTTTTTTGTATCCACTGTGCAACTGTCAACGACTGTGAGCATAGTGCCTTTGAGTTGACCGTTGGTGTTTGAGCCATTATCACTGAGACATACCTTGTTCCCCCCCCGGAAAATGGCCTATACATTGTGCACAGGGATGCCAAGCTGCAGCCTGTTGATGGAGAAAATAATTGTAGGCGCTATGTCGATGAATGGTCTGCTAATCCAAATAGGATTGTGGAAGCACCATCTGCCGTGACCGCTGAGCTGTTACATTGGTGACAATGAAAACCTGGGATGTTCCCAATCTACAGCCCATGTCCCCACCGGTGGTAGTAGGATTTGAGGTGAGGTGCCTTGACTTTGGCTCCAGCTTGGACACACAATCTGACCTAATATCAGGCAACCTGTTCCTCTCGGCTGCCCTTCCTGAGGACTCATGCTCCTTAGAGCACATAGATTCTGAGGAGTTTTCCCTTTCACAACATAAGGACTTCATTTCTGACACTTCAATTTTGGCTCTGGTTGTGTCACGGGAACTGGCAAAACATGTGGGGCTCTCTTTAGATTCAACAGCTCTCTGTTTGCCAGCCTACGGCTGGAGGGAAAGCATTTGTTTGTTCCCCGTTCCAAAGACTCCCACAAATGAGTAATCATCGAAGGATGTTCTGTTGGATGGTTCTCTTGATATGCCAAAGATCACTACGCCTGATACTTATAACACCTTGGATCATTCTCCTGTAACTTTTAACCTAAATGGTTCCCTCCAGCAGCTACAAGCCAGTGTGCCTACTGATGAGGTCCCCCTTGACATGTTTGTCTTTCCCAGTTTTATCTAGGTTGTTAGGGTCTATGGTGAAGTGGCATGAGGTAAGGCCGGTATTGAAGGAATTGTTGGGGAGAATGTCCTTTTTAGAAGGCTTTATTATGGCAACTGCTAGGCCTTAAAATGTGCCTGCACCTGGTAGGCCTACGAGCAAAGTGAAATCTCCTAATAGGGTTGCTACTTTGCCGGAAGCTATCCAGGTGCTCAAAGGAGATTCTAAGATGGACGGAATGGCTGAAGGAAGGATTAAGAAAACCCAGCCCGGTTGCTTTAATTTTGGTAAAGAGATTGACAAGGTGAACATGTTTTCAGGAAGGTCAAACTGGGTTGCCAGGTCCTCTGGCTCAGGTATGAATCTTCCAGCTAAATCCTTTCATGAAGCGATGCTGGCAAATCAGTAAACGGAAAAGAAATGAAAAACTTACAAAATTACAAAAAAAGCAAACTGAATTTTTTGGCGGGGGTGTGGGAAAGGGCAGATAAGTGGTTGGGAGGTTTGTGAATAGTAAAAAATCGGTGGCAGGAGGGGATTTGGGGAGACGGCCCGCCCCCAAAAACAAAATACAATGCCCTTTTCATAATTCATAATGAAAGAACATAGAACCAATATTCAATGGTCAGAAAAGAAGCAAGATAGACTGCCCACTTAAGATTACCAATTTAAAGTTGGATGTCAGGCTTCTGGTCTGAATAGTAGCCCTTAAAAATCTGGCAAAAATAATAAACAAAAAAAGTAGTGCTAAACATCAGAGCTTGGTAAATAACCACGGTAGTATAACTAACGTATTACCAGAAAGCTCTTTTGACAATAGCATTTTGACAACACACTCTATTTCTGATCTAGATGTAGATGAGACTGTATTCAATGAATTGGAAACTTCTAATTGTAAGTTCAGGAATGGTGCAGGTAAAACCAAACAGTTGATTGGTAACGATACGAGCGAAGTTGTGACTGTGAGGTTCTTCAAGGGTAACATGACATTTTGTTAACCACCAATGGTGATTCTTTTTGATCTCATTAGCTCATCGGTGGACTTGAGGAGCACCTCAGAGATACCCTGAAACATGGATGCTTTCCCAAATTTTTAAACCTTGGAAGAAAAGTGTCAGATGCTTAATAAAATAACTCTACCAAAAACTTTATTATGTCAAAATCTGCCTAAGAAACAAATGTAGGCAGAGAAAAAAGTACCCTTTTTGCTGCCCAAATTGACAGACAGCATCATTGAATCAATCCCCATTTTACCCTAAGTAAATACCAACTTGGACCGGTGTAATAATTTTCCAGGCCTACAATTGGAGTGAAAATTTAGTCTGCACATTGTGTTTGCTTTGAACCGACAATATATCCTGCCTCTTTTCAATGAACTACCAAACCTTTCACTGATCACGTTCTCTGATATTTTGAGTTTGTGGAAAGTGGAAGTATTGATAGGGTCAAAATTTGGTTTTCATCTAGGTTGGTACATAAAAGTGTTCTAAATGAGATCTTGCAATTTAAGAAATTGGGCTATGACATGCAAGAGGTTGTGGAGGTGTGCAGGGAGAGGCTGTACCCATTAGCATACTCTTAAACACACCTTTGTTTATTAGGGAACCATTATTGCAAGAGTGGAAGGTAAAACATCTCAGGATCATCAGGGGGCTTTGATCGGAAAGTGTACTGTTAAACCCAAAGGGTGAGGTTTTATGACTGGGCCTCTGTGGAAGGTTCCTTGCAGCACAAAAATAACTTGATGGAAAATTGAAATCATACATCTAGACAGTTAATGGTTTTTTCATGGTAAACCTGTGGTTGTCAGCACTTGCTAAGTAAAAATGATCTATGTTCAACATTTGATGTAATTTGCCTTCAGGAAACGTGGATCATCGACTAACCTTGGTTGGATGGTTTTGAGGTGTACTACGTCCCTGCGAATAGGAGACAAAGGGTAATGTAACTCTTGATTTCTTGTTCGATGATAACCCAAATATTTTGCTTGTGAAACTCAAGAGGAGGGACCATATACATCTAATTTATAGACATCTTGTGATTAATAATGTCTACTTTATTCCTGCGGGCCATAACGTAGATGCTTTTATCTCAGACCTATGCTTGCTGCTGGTAATTGTTATGTCTGACGATGTGCATGTTATTATCATGGGTGATTTTAACAGTGATTGTCTTGATTGGAATATAGAACATTTCAACAGTAAGAGCAAGCACCAATATGAGGCTAAGTATAGCGGTATAAGGTTTAAGGAGGCTATGCGTGATTCAAGTCTTATATTAGTCAATGGTAATATACTAGGTGACCACTCCTCGACCTCAACCTGGTCTAATGGAGTGACTTTTTCAAACTTGGATTACATCTTTATTTCCCAAGATATGTTTAATCGTTGCGTACCAATGCAGGTTGACAAGTCCCTTAAGGGTAGTGATCACAGGCCCCTTATTTTGACCATGGTTGGGATCTAGGTCCAGTAGACCTGTGCTCCCCTCCTCGTCATGTAGAGGTGGTGGAGTGGAATCATGCTGTATTCTGCAAGCCATCTATAGCAACAAGATTTAATAATGCTATGGACAATGAACTTATTATTGTTTCCCTGCATCCTGATGACTATGCTAGATACAATTTTGAAGGGGTTATCAATACTCTTTATCAACCATGGTAATACTCTGAGTACGCCTTTTATTCACTTGTTTGACAAAAAGACCCAGAATAAAAAGAATGTCTAGTGAAAAGTTATTAGACTATTAAAAAAGGATGGCAGAAAGTATTTCTATCATTAGGAGACTTAAGCAGCAATATAGAACCTGGTGTAAATCACATCAAATAAAAAAATGGAATAATGATGCCGAGATAATGGTTGGTATCTTGACTTGTAGGCCTGCAACTGATTTTTGGTCATTGATCAGGAATCCTTTGATTTAGACCTATGTGTAGTTTAAGCCTATTTCTGCAGAGGTATGGAAATAGCATTTCACTACTTTGTATTCTTCTAATTCTAACTATAGGAATGTTCTCAGTGAGTGTTTTGGTGAGGGGGATTTGACATGTTAGAAAGGCTTGCCCATTGATGTTTATCTTTTAGGAGTTCTATATGCTTTGCTAAATCATCGAGAACTCCTGTGCCGGATGGCTTGCCTAATGTCACTTTTAAAACAGATCCTGATCTATGGGCAAATATTTTATATGACTTGTTTTTAAATCTAATGCACTTGCAATTTATTCCAGTGACATGGAAGCCTGGTACAGTTGTCCTTAGTTTTAAAAAAGGAAATCGGTCTGATCCAAACCATTATAGCCTGATTTCACTTTAAGACAGCTCTTATAAAATGTTTAGCAGCGTTTTATTGAACACACTCCTGATCTGGGCAAAAGCAGTGAATATCAGTGATCCTTTTTGATCTGGTTTTAAAATAGGTGTCAACACTGCCTCGAGTTGCTTAATACTGTAGTTACCTTTTAAGTAGGCTAAATAATTAAATAGGGCAGTATATGAGGCCTTCTTGGACATCTCTAAGGCTTTTGATTGCATTTGTAGAAATACTCTATGGAAACAATGTATGATCGTGGATGTCTGAGGGGCCACCTAATTTAATGATGGCTATCTATTCTGAGAATAGGCTGAAGGTACACCTGGACCAAGCAGGATCCTACTCTGAGTGGGTGCCTGTAAATCATGGGCTGCACCAAAGCTGTGTGTTATCACCTTTTTTTATTTAGCCCATAAATTTCAGATTTTAATTTGGCACTTAAAGATGCCAAAGTTAGTCCACCCAAATTGGGATCTGTTGTATTTAAATATCTTTTGTTTCCATATTATATCGTTCTTAATGATTATACCCTAATAGGTCTACAGCATGCACGTATTGCTGTTAACGAGTACTGCCAGAATCTAGACATGACCTTGAATCCCGAGAAATCAAAAATTCTGGTGGTTAATGATAACCAATGTCCCAAATTGAAGTCCTCTAAGCCAAGTCCCCAATGTTTCATTTCAGGAAAAAAGAAAAAACTGGAAAAGGGTTGACAAGTTTAAATACTTGGGTATAACACTGGCATCTAACCCCAGCCTTCAGTCAAATTCCAAACCGGCAGAGTCTTTGGTCCTCTCGGCAAATTCCTAAATGCGTTGCTTTGATGGGAAATTTGAAACATTCTCCTTATCTCCTTCTTTACTTTATTACCACCAGAAATGTGTCCCAAAATTGATCTCTGGGGCCGAGGCATATCTGGCTGTGGGAAACTGGGATCCGGTCGAGGGAAAGATATGGAGAAGGTGTTTGGGTTTACCAAATGGTGTCCTTTTGCCAGATATTAGCCACATCTTCCTTAATATCAAGGATAATCTGGGCTCACTTGTGTTTGTTCAGCTGTTTTCTGGATCCTCCAGAGAACTCTTTTTTTGTAACTTTGGCTTATATTTTGATCTGAACCTCTTACTCAATCTTGAACACTTGGGGTTGAGGAAGTGTATAAAGGCTCTGTATTAAGTGGGCTCATCAGCTAATGCATTGCTTTGCTCCCCTCTAAACATTTAGAAAAAAGGTGTTTCTTACTGACTGGATCTTGAATCGAGAAAATGTAATGGCATATAAAATGTCAGCCCATTTCCTGTATGAATTGGAGGCTCTCAATGGTATGCAATCTTTTTTGATAATACACCCTTCGAGATTCTATCAGAATATATTAATTAAAATTAAACTGGATGTATTTCCAACAATGGATATCCTTGGGGCAAGAAGAAAGGTTTACAAAGCAGAAAGACATTGAAGGCTACCTGGCAACAATGTCGAGACTTTGGAACACTTGGTTACTATGTGTCATAAGTTGTTGAACCAACATAATACTCAGTTTTGTAAATGTATCGACCCCGACAAGAGTGAAGATGACGTTTTTATGCATCTATGGCAATGTTTGTTATCTAATCCCTCTACTCTGCTGTGTATTGAATTTCCTATCTAATTTATTTGTAGGTTGAACATTGTGCTTTGAAATGATTTTTATGTTATGTTATGCTTGTGATAATTGCATTTTGAAATATTTGGTTTTAAGCTTGTGATATTTGGTAATGAATTTTAATATCAGTTTATTCAAAGTATGAAAAGTTAATTTTTCACTATATCATACTATATGCATGAATTAACAAATTATGTATAACAGGTATTTTTGTTTTAACATTTGAATATGATCATTTTTAAAGTTTTAATGAATTTGTACTATGTTTTAATATAGTGTGTACTTTGATGCTTTTGTAATAGAATAACGTTTGCTGATGATGATGAGGAAAACTTGAGCACTCTGATGACAGCTATTGCCTGTTGCCACACTGCCTAGGGTGTGGCAGGCCCTGCCAGGCCACCCAATGTAATGACTCCGTCTAGCCTGAGGTAAGAAACAGGGGCCTCTTTACCACTATAAGAGTCATTATGTATATTACATCTTTGTTAGCATGCACTACACATATGTCTTTACAATACGCTTGCCATATGTCTTGAAAGAGATTAAGATACCTGTTTACTCTGCTTGCTATTTTCCTATGGTGTACATTATGATGTCATCAGTTATGTTATCTGTGATATTTTCAGTGTGTTCCTGGACTGTAAAACAGGGGGTTTAGAGTTATGGTGTCATAGCTTTGAACACTGCAGAATAACTTTAGGGGTTGTGTTACTTTAAAACATCCACTTAACATCCCTGCCAACAAAAGTATTGTTTACATAATTTCAAGGATTGTGTTGCGTTTAACTGTTTCAACTTAACTCTCCCTTAACTGAAGATTACAGTGAATCTCCAGTGTTGTTATTCTATGTCTCAGCTGGTCAGCTGGTGCAATTGGATCTAGGTAACCTGCCCCTGCCTTACAAATCTGCAATCATTTCTAATCTTTCTGTCCTTCTTTTTTGGCACTCGTTTTCTTAGCCCTCCCCACCCACCTGTCATCCCTTTCTAAAGTTGCCTTCCAGCTTCTTATCTTGTGCAGGTGGTCAGCTGGTAGAAGTGGGTATAGGTCACATGACTTCTGCCCACTCACCCGCTTAACCCTGCCATTTTGTCCTTTCTTAAATGTTCTTATCTGCCACTACTCGCCAAAGTAAATGCCTAGATATGCAGTCAAAAGCAGTCTTAAGTTCCATGAAGACTGCGTAGACGTTTACTCTGCTTAAAACAGTTTACTTATTTAAAATCATCTGGAGTCTGAAACACTGGTCAATAGTACTGGTTCCTTGCTGGAATCCTGACCGCAGGTGATTTAATAATTCCTGCTTGCCCCATCCAGTTTTGCCGCTGCCCCGAAATAACCTTAGGGTACATCTTTCCTGCAGCGTCCAACAGTGAAATGGGGCGACAATTCCCTGGTAGATCTCTTAAACCCTTTTTGAAAATAGGAATTATTTCTGCATCCCACTATGTTTGTGGTACAGTTAATTTGCTAATAATAGAATTACAAACTCCCCAAAGCACCGGGGCCCAGATCTTAAGTTTGGCTTTATAAAGATCTAATAGGATTTTGTCTGGGAATTTTTTTGGGCCCTGTGCTTTCCCACCCCCCATGCCTTCATTGCCATCTCAACCTATTTTACTGTGAAAGCAAACCTTTCCTGTTCCAGTGGACAGGGAATACTCAGGGAGTTTCAGGGGGTCATAGTCCTGTTGGGTGCTATATAGATTCTTCCCTGCCACCAATTTCCAAAGAGAGCAGGAATCATCACTCTTGCATTCCACTTGCATCTTGTCTTGCAGGGGCAACATGCTCACCTTGGAAGCAAGACGACACAGAGCACCACAGGTTCGATCCCCGGGTCCGCGCTTAGAAACCTCTGCGTATTAAGCGCATTATTAATACATATCATATCATATCATATCACCTGCCGGTTACCAAAATTTCCCTTTTCCATTTGGTGATGTCTTTAGAGAAAGCCAATAGTACTTGCAATTCAATTTCTCTACTAATGGACCAGTTTTCAGACATTGAAGAAGCTTTTCTTGTGCTTAATTGAACTCTTCATCGAATCAACCTTTTTTACTCAGAGCCTTGCGTTTAATTCTATGCACTGGTCTTATAAGAAAAGGATGTCCCGGGAGTATAGCTCAGCCGCAACGCGTTCGCCTTGGAAGCAAGACACGAAGCAACACAGGTTCGATCCCCGGGTCCGCGCTTAGATACCTCTAGGTATTTAAGCGCATTATAAATATGTAACTAACACAAAAAAAAAACAATTCCTGTAACAGCGCCTCGATGCCCGCGGGCTGTGTGAGCGCTTTACACCTTGCATGACCACTCACAGCTAGTTGGGATGAAATGCCGTGCTCCATTAAACCCGACGACTCCCCTAATGATGCACATGACAGGTTGATGATCACTGGCACAATGGTCCAAAACTTCAAATTCTTCAACTATGTCCCATTTTGTCACACTGATGACAATGTGGCTCTAGTTTTCAACAATGCCATTGCTGATGTAATAGGTTATGTCATAAGTGATGCCATTGCTGATGTAATAGATTATGCTGATGTAATAGATTATGTCATAAGTGATGTCATCGGTGTGCTCGTGGGCTGCACAACAGTGAGCCTCAGATTTAAGCTGCCTAAGCTTCCAAAACTTTACACATTCCAAGGCTTTAGTTGCATTAAACAATCACCTTAATGTCACTTCATCTAAATGTTTTCACTGAATGTGAAGGTTTTTTGTAAAACAAATAACATTTAAGCAATATGACCCGAGCGGCGGGGGCATTACCAACTCAGGTAATGCCCATGGGCCCATAGTTATAACGAAGGCCCCGGGGCATTACCTGAGTCGGTAATGCCCCCGCTGCGAGGGTCATATTGCTATTAGTACCCCGGCCCACATTATATGCATGACCAGGGCACTAAAGCATTTTTTTCTGTCCCGAAAAGCCGCTGCATTTCGGGACAGAAAAAAAAAAAAACGACCAAGAAAATGGCCACTAGGAAAGGGAAAATTGGAGTCCCTTTTCTCTTTCCATGGCGGCCTTCGGGAGTGGATGCGCTGGGAAGTGTTCCCAGCGCGTCCGCTCCTGAAAAAAAAACAGACGGTAAGTGGTGTTGGGAGGGCGGGAGGGAGGGGAAGGGGGGAGAAAAAAAAACAAACAAAAAAAGTACCTTCGTCCCTGCCAGGGGACGATGGAAGCCTCCAGCTGTGTGGAGGCGTGGAGTCTCCACACTGCTGGAGGCTGCCATCGTCCCCCACCAGGGACGCAGGAGAAAGAAGGTAAGTGGGGTGGGGTGGGAGGAGGAAGGGAAGGAAAAAAAAAGAAAAGCTTACCCGAGTCTCCAGCGGGGGGCGGAGGCAGCCTCTCAGCCGTGGGGAGGCTCGGAGCTGGGATGGCCCCACTTCGAGCCTCCTCATTGGCTGAGGGGCTGCCACGCCCCCCCGCCGAGGACAAGGCAACTGGAGTCCCGGCCGAGAATCGAAGGATTCTCGGCCGGGTAAGGACCCGGCGAGAGCCAATCAGAATGCGTGTTGCATTCTGCTTAACTCTCGCCGGGTACTAATAGTTAATATTTTTGCTTTATTACAAACCTTTCATAATTATATTTCATCCCATCAAACTGTAAAAACAAAAAACAAAAAAGAAGAACACATTTCTCCATTTCCCTGCCTACTATTCATTAGTCAGGCTCCACTTAAGACCTCCTCATAGAGACTAAAGGTGCAAAACCTCCTCCACACATTTAATTGCAGCCAAAATCATTGAAACATTTTCCTCAATTATGAACAATTCTCACCACTCTTGCAATGTTAGCGATTTGTATCGAACTGCCATCTCACTCATATATTTCTTTCTCACGCTCGCCAATACACAACATTCTGTCAGCAGATATTGGGCCTCATTACACGGTAGGCGGTAAGGGTTTACCGGTACCGGTATTTTACCGGTAAATCCTTACCGCCTTACTACGACCAAGAAAATGGCCACTGGGAAAGGGAAAATTGGAGCAGCTTTTCTCTTTCCATGGCGGCCTTCGGGAGCGGATGCGCTGGGAAGTGTTCCCAGCGCGTCCGCTCCCGAAAAAAAAAAAAAAAACAGAAGGTAAGTGGGGTTGGGAGGGCGGTCGGGAGGGGAAGGGGGGAGAAAAAAAAATAAACAAAAAAACGTACCTTTGTCCCTGCCAGGGGACGATGGAAGCCTCCAGCTGTGTGGAGGCGTGGAGTCTCCACACTGCTGGAGGCTGCCATCGTCCCCCACCAGGGACGCAGGAGAAAGAAGGTAAGTGGGGTGGGGTAGGGAAGGAAAAAAAAAAATCTTACCCGAGTCCCCAGCGGGGGGGGGGGGGCGGAGGCAGCCTCTCAGCCGGGGGGAGGCTCGGAGCGGGGATGGCCCCGCTTCGAGCCTCCTCATTGGCTGAGGGGCTGCCACGCCCCCCCACCGAGGACAAGGAAACTGGAGTCCCGGCCGAGAATCGAAGGATTCTTGGCCGGGTAAGGACCCGGCGAGAGCCAATCAGAATGCGTGTTGCATTCTGCTTGACTCTCGCCGGGTACTAATAGTTAATATTTTTGCTTTATTACAAACCTTTCATAATTATATTTCATCCCATCAAACTGTAAAAACAAAAAACAAAAAAGAAGAACACATTTCTCCATTTCCCTGCCTACTATTCATTAGTCAGGCTCCACTTAAGACCTCCTCATAAAGACTAAAAGTGCAAAACCACCTCCACAAATTTCATTGCAGCCAAAATCATTGAAACATTTTCCTCAATTATGAACAATTCTCACCACTCTTGCAATATTAGCGATTTGTATCGAACTGCCACCTCACTCATATATTTCTTTCTCATGCTTGCCAATACACAACATTCTGTCAGCAGATATTGGGCCTCATTACACGGTAGGCGGTAAGGGTTTACCGGTACCGGTATTTTACGGTACCGGTAAATCCTTACCACCTTACTACGTGGTCCCTTTGAGGGTTGGGGAATTTAACGCCTGCTTTTTGCAGGTGTAAAAAACCAACCCGCAAAGGGACCAGTGGAGCTAATTACGGTACCGCAATTTGCGGTACCGTAATAAGCGCCTTCCCCATTCCCATAGAGCCCTATGGGGCAAAAATGGGAATGGGGAAGGGCAATGGTGGAAGGGGGAATTACCGCCCCGCCAAACTTGGAATGGGGTGGTAATTCCCCGTTCCACCAAGGCGGTGCCGGTATTTTACCGGCATGAACCATGGCTATAATAGCGCCATGGTTCTCCGCCTACCATGTACTGAGGCCCATTGTGTTGTCTCAACCATATATTGCCTTGTGCAGAATCTACAAAACAAAGTATTGCCCTCCAATTGCCTCATGACACCGAGGAACTCTCTCTTTGGCAGAATGTTCAATGTTAGCCTCATGAAAGCATATCCATATCTGCAACTTGGACATTTCACAAGATACCCGGGAAGCTGGTTTACGGATCTCTGTTCACAATCCAGGTGCAACGGCAGCCTGTACATACTTCATTTTTCTATAGTGTCAATACAGTATGCTCACCTTATCTGCTCCTTAACCTTATCGGGGTTACTTCAAGTACCTCTTCAGTTAGATCAATTATTTCCAATCGCTCCCTGCATCTAATTTTCCAGGAGTCCACAATCCCATCATACCCCCCTTTCTTTTCACTTTTTAGGATCTTAAAGGGAGAAAGATTTCCACCCTCTTTACATTTCTGATATAGGTTCAGAAATCTTCAACTAACCATTGATTGCAATGACTGCAGGCCCAATTCGAATCTTATTGATGTTACTGGTGAAGAAGGGAGACCACGTACCCGCTTCCAAAAGAGGCCCTCCACCAGAATTCTGAAGGAAGATTTAAAGCTGTCTCTGCTCTGTATTATAGAATTGGAGTTACTTTTTGTTTGTAAAATGTTATTATTGGAACTAGAGTACATTTCCAAATCTATAATGTATCTTGTTGAGTTGCCAATCGTATACACTTCAACCTTATTCCATCCATCCACAATTTCTCATTTATGTTGCAATTAATTGGCCCTCCCAAGTAGATGATCGAATCAACACATTCTATTTTTTCGGCACCCACTACCCATCTGTATTTCGTTTTTTTTTACCCCGTGCAGTAGAGAGCACCATGTGTTTCAACTTTACGACATTTATTCTCAACTCATTTGCCTAAAGAACAATTCTAGCTTGTTCAACCTTCTCTGCAGACCAATTGGCGTATGATCGATAATGACCAGGTTTTCTGTGTACATAACCCATGGGATAGATTGCTCATGCAGCTTTGGTGGAAGCACCTTGACACCCTCTTGGTTATCATTCATGCCAGACAAGTACAGATTACATAGTGTTGGTGTCAAGGGGCAGCCATATTTCAATCCCCTGAAGGTTTGGATAGCTTTAGTAAGCATTCGAATAGTAGTCTTCCTTACTTGGATTGTGGTTGAAGAGTGCAAAGCCTTAATAGCCTCCGGGAGATCAGCTGGTCATGACCATTATGACATTTTCTCCCAGCGGTTTGCTCTACTGATGCTATTGAAGGCTAGCTCTAGACTGATAAAGGCGAAGTATACCTTCTGTTTATTCTCAATCGCCCTCATCTTGAGAATGATTAAGAGCAGTAGATTTAAACTTGTGCCAACCCCGGAGACAAATCATCTTTTTGCGACATGACCTGAGTCACTCACCTACTTATTCAGGTGTCTCAGGAAGATTGAAGCTAAAATCTTCCCCAGAGAGTCCAAGAGGGCATAGGTCTGTAATTTTTAGGATTTTCCCTATTACTCTTCTTGTATATTGGAACAATTAAGGCAGATATCCAAGAGGAGGGGATCTTTCTGGCTAATAGCACTTGATTGAAGAGTATCATACAAAAGTCTGCACAATCGTCCGGATTCCACTTCAGCCATAGATGAATTCAGACTTGTGATTAGCCTCACAATATCAACATCGTCAAATTCGATAAACTATGGGGCATGGATCTTTCTCAGGCTTGCCAAGTCCACATGACCCGAACCAGCAAAGAGATCATTGAAGTATTTAATCCATACATTTGAAACTTCAGGGGTCATAGTTGCCAATTGGAAGGTTGTATTGTTATCGAGCAACTTCCAGAGGTTGCGTGTGTTCTTATTTGAGAGTATCTTCATAATAACTTCTGCATTTGCTTGGAAGCGGTGAGCCTTAGTAGCAGTAAGCCAATTTCTAAATTGCTGCTTCCTCTTTCTTCTGAATGCAATGTTGTCCCCATTCAGTAAGCAATCCATACTGTGCAGATCTGCTCTTAGGATTTTCTTTATCTTTCTTGTGTCCTGAATCGGGTAATGCAGTCTCTTAAATTCTTGGTTAACCCCATTGTTAGGATTAATTTTAAAGCTAATCAACATACTAGAATATTCAACGCCAAACTATTGGAGACCAAAGCTGTTTTATATTGAGCTGTCACCTTCCTCACCTCTCCTGGAAATATTCTTAGGCGATTGACACCTTGGTTTATATTCATTTCCTCCCTCCTCAGATCGGGGTAGATCTTAACCCATCCCTTTAAGGTTAGACTCAACAAGCAATGATCACTATTCATCATTGTTCTCACTTCCAATGTACTCAACTAACCGTGAAGGCCACCTGATACAAAGTAAACATCCAGATGTGCCTGCTGAATGCCACGAGATCAGATGGCACACCCTGGAATATCACCTCTTAGCTTGCCATTCACCATGCTAACATCTCATTCTTTGAGCTCTGACACCCACAAGGCAGCGTTCTCAGACATGGAGACCTTAGGCAGCTTTACCAGCCTCTTATCCAAGCATTATATGTCGAGGTCTCCACATAGCACTGTATTAGGATCACTCATATCTATTCATATCTCATCTATAAGGTCTGTGATCGCCCCCACATAATCTTCCTCCCCAATCCCTGCAGGGTTCTATTAGAGGTTAATCAATAACAATAGCAGCGTAATAATACCACCCCCATCTCTGTGTTCAACGGCACCATTTCAATACAAGGATTTAGGTTCCAGATCTCCACTAGCTTCAGGGCAACCCCCCCATTTCACCAGGGTTAGTAGGCCTTCAGACGGTCTTCCCAGTGCTCAAGTCAGGGCAGGAATAAAACATACTTGAAAGCCCTCACATATCGGCTTAGTGGACAGCCAGGTTTCCTGCATACGAAATATGCTATAGTTCACTAGATCCACTCCATCCTTCTTAAAGAGATGCATGAAACCTCTAGTGTTCCACAAGATCATGTGTAGGGAGTCTTGTCACTGATGGGCAGGGGGTTATAGACCTGGCACTTGTGCCAGTGCGCCAGCCAGCCAGGCCCTATCTGCCAGAGATTCTACAGACCTGCTTTCTTGTTGGGACATCTTTACCTTTCTTTCTCCACTTTTTACACAACCAAAAGTCACTATCAGCTAGGTGCTTAGCCCACCCTCTAATAGCATGGATGAGGTGCCATCTTCCCCCTCTTCGATGAAGTAAGGGTCGGCCCACCCACCAAACCCATTTCCAGACTACTCGCCAAACGTTGTCCCTGACAAATATTTGATTGGCTTGAAGATGCCTCTTCAATTACATGAGACTTATTGTGGCCGCCATCCAGTACCTCGAAACCCAATGGGAGAAAATCCAGACCAGCTTCTACAAGGCAGTTTCTCACTAGGATGGAGTGAAAGTGAAGAATCACCCAATCTAGGCAGCCTTCTTTAAAACATTCCACTATACTTAATATTTTCTGGGCCGATGAATATGCGCTTGGGAGAACAGTGGAGCAATTTTCATACATTCTTCCTTTTCATAATCAGTCCATCTCTTTCTGGAATCCACCGCTTGATTGATACTTGCACCTTTCAGTGCTCATGTGTTCTAGGAGGGCTGCTCTTCAGCCTTTTTTGATGAATTACTCTTTGCACTGGAATACTGGATACAGGATTAACCATGGGATCTTTTGTTCCTAACTAGGAAAGTCGCATTCGCTCCAACGTTTGAAAGAGGGTAGTATCACTGGTCCTCTTACCCCTATCCCCTGGATGGGTCGCCAATTCTTCCTTAGTGCATGCAAACTTCAACGCACTCTTGCTGACCCCCTCCTTCGTACCCAGATCAAAAGTGGTATTGACCATAATCAAGTCTTCTGGGCTCATTTCGTCTGAGTAAGTTGATAGATTAATCAGAAGAAGGGAATTCTCATCCAGTGTAGGCTGTTGTACTTAGGTTTCCATGCGGGTGCCCTTTGGTATAGTTAAGTCAGTGACTTTCCGAGGTGGATCATTCATGGCCTTCTGGATTTGTGGGAGTGTTAGATTTCACATAAAGGCACTGGATCCACTAAATGTGCCTTTCTTTGCAGGTTTTTTGGCTTTTTGTGGGTTCAAGGTCGATTCTTTTCCCCTTGTTCACAGTTATTATTCTTTTCATAGAGAGCAAAGAGCTTCTTATCCTCTGCTATCCTAGAGCATGATTTATATTTTGGGGGGTTTTCCTCAATGATCTCACTTTCTGTTCTGCTTCACAGTATCTCTGTTCGAGCTCTTGCGGTCCAGCCCTGCCCTGGGTCACACACACAGATCACCCTTCCTAGAGCCTTCATTTGATTGTCCCGATTGTCTTTGCTCATAGCCCGTGGCCCAGACTATCGAGAAGGTGAGATCAATAATAGTATATAAACCGGGGGGGGATCACAGGAACACGAGTGTAGATAGAGGAGCAATCCGGATTTAGACACAATCTTAACAAAAAAAGAGCTCCCTATCTTTAAAGGGTTTCGAAATTACATCTACTAGGATATCGGAAGTATACCACTCAATTGATTCCACCAGATCTATGGGAACACAATGCACATGGGGTATTCAATTATAGGTTAGCAGTGTTCCCCTTTTTTGAGGGGTACTTTAAAATCCGTGAGTTGGATGGGTTGTGAGTCAATTCACCTTCTTCCTTAACATCTGCCAGACTCGGCCCACCTTTACACTGTTGTCTAGATCCTTTCAATAATTCTAGAATTGAAGACATCAGGGTGGTTTTCTCTGCCGCTTCTCTTCTAGCTAGGTCAAAGAGCCTAGCTTGCCATTGGGCACTTAGCTCGGCCTCCTTGTCAAGCCTTGAGGGTACCGACCCTGCTAAGGATTCCAAGAACATGAGCTTAGTCTTTTACTGTGTTATTTAGGTTCTCATACAGTTTTATGAGTTGGTTGACCGCCACAGTCAAGGCTGCCATTATCAAATTCTGGAGCTGCTCATGGTCCATCCAAGCCATCTTTGATAGATTCATATTTGCTTGCCCCCTACCCACTGGCGATATGCTCTACCACGAATCGGTAGAGGCATTTGACGATGGTAACAAATCTTGCAAAATTGATGAGTTTTGTGCTTCATGAGGAGGGGATGTATTTACCATTCTTTACCAATTCCATAGTGCCGCCGGTCTCCGTGACATCTCTCTCGTCACATGGGTTAGCACATGCACATCCACCATGGCTCCTGATGTTTAGTGGAAATTAGGAGGGCCTGGACTAAAGGCCAGTCCCTCCTAATTTCCACTAAACATCAGGGTCGAGCAGTTAACACTCGCGCAGTCACTGAGCTTTCGCTGATGAGCTCTCGTGGAGCTCAAGTCGGCAACATCCTTAACAAGCAACGTCACCAAGATCATATGCTGACGTTCCAGGACTGAGCCTGGTGAAAAGGAAAAGGCAGAAGAAGCCGGCCTTGAGGGGGCCTCAGGATGTTCTAAGGTTGCATACTCCGGGGAATCTGGACGATTGAAAACTGTCTCTAACTATGCATAATCGTCCTCTCACGACAGTATACTCAATCGAGGTCTGTCTCATCTGGCCTGTCTGCCATGGGCTTCTCCTATTCGCTGTGCATAATAGAGGCTTTGTGCTGGATGTTAATGGAGGTTGATCCTGTGTGCAAATGTTGGAATTAGATCGCCATCAGAGCCACCGGAGTCATGTCCATGTCATGGCTAGAGGACAGCCTCATTGTTGTCTTAACCTGGCTAAGGGTTCCAGAGTTGATCATTGCCGAAGATGGGGTTGTAGGCGGTATTGCCCGCTTCTCGTACCCCCACTCCATGTCCAACTGGAAGAGGGCTACCTGAACCACTTTCCATGCCCCATCACACCCTTCGCCTCCACCCTCTTGGGTGGCATCTATATTTTCATTATCACCACAGGTGTCATTTGTATTTGTACAATAATGCGTGTGATCAGACCAGAGCATGGCATGACGTTCACTGTCTCCTCTCACTGGTTCACATTGCGCCGAGTGCAAGGACCAGCCGGCAACATATTACCACCACTGGTAGCGCCAATATTAGTGCTAATGAAAGAGTGGGAGTTGGATTAGTGGTAGTTAGTAATAGTGTTGTTATGGTACTGTCCGCAAAATGTCAAAAATTCGACCGACAGATGCCAAAAGTTTGCGCGTTTTTCTGTGTTGCCAGATATATCAATGCAGACCCAGATAAAAACACATCCCGGGCAGCAGGCTTTCCAGTCGAGGTCTTACTTTCAGTGTGCTTCGAAATTCGTTAGATGATGAGGATCAGAGGCTTCCGTCCGCAGTCTTTCCGCTCACCTGCTCCTCCTGCACAGACTGCAATGACTGCACACCTCAGCTGTTTTTTTTTTTTGTTTTTTTTTTAAATATAAGATCAAGTCCATCACTTAAGAGTGAGTAACAGGTGTCCCCTTCCTCTCTTCATAGTGGTACATGGCAGATTCTATTTACACATCTCCGATGACAGCTGCATTATCCTGGCCAGAGCCCTTATCCTCTCTAGGTTAGACTATTGTAATGCCCTCTACATTGGAGCTAATAAATCAATCATCCAGAGGATCCAAATCCTCCAAAATAATGCCCTTAGAGCAGCCCTTGGCATGGCTAGAAGAACCCATATATCTGAGATTATACGTCAAAACAACTGGCTATCAACTTACAAGAAAATCCAGCTAAAAACTGCGTCCCTTACGCACAAAGCCCTGAACAACGCTGCCCCCAGCTATCTCAAGGACCGATTCTGCAGAAGAAACTCCTCCAGACCCACAATACCAGCTAACACCAATTGCCTCACCATCCCCAGATTTAAGCTTTCAAAAGTGGGCGGCTGCAGTTTCCCTGTCAAAGCAACCCAACTCTGGAACTCCTTGCCACCCTCAATTAGAGAAGACCAAACCTACCTGAACATGAGATTTAACTACATAAGCTGGCTGAAGTCCGCCGAGCATTGGCCCGCTCGTCCAACACCAGCTACACCGACCAGACAGTCCACCCACGGCTAACACATAACCTACCGGTTTTTGCCTACTCCTCATTGTAATTATTGACATTTACTTGTTTACTGTACCTATTTACTTACTGGACCTTTACCTGTGTACCTATACATGCTCCCTAGTGTATGTATTGATTTATACTCGTTTCTGTGCCTGTACTATTTACTATGTACTATTTCTGATCACCATGTACAACTTCCAGTAACCTAAGCTTTGTATATCCTTGTAACTTCTGCGCCCTGATACATTCGGGTCTGACGCGTAATACAAATGAATACACAAACAACAGATGTTGGGGATATTGTTGGAAACCCCAGGTTAAAATATTGTATTATATGCCACTTCCTCTACCCTACTAAAAGGCCAGGAGTGAATAGACCTAGGTTGAGGTGTGACATTCCTCAGGGTCAGGTGTTCTATAGAAATACAATAAACAAACAAATGTCAGGTGTCCCCTCTAACACACTGGTAATAATCGAGATAGATTTGGCAGGGCTTCCTAAAAAATGCAAATGCGCTTTGATGTGTGGAAAGGCTTTTTTCTTTTGCAGCGTACATAACTCGTAGGTATTTAGACACTAGTTTCATTAAATTGTGGTAGTGCAGGCCCTCTATAATGCGCTTGTTTTTTTGTAGTTGCGTGGATCCAGGGTTCGAACCTGGGTTTGCTTAGTGAGGTTCTGTTTGCAAGACCTGCGCGTTGCCGGAGAGCTATCCTCCCTCCCTCCCAGCCTTCTCTCCAGCCGCCAAACCACCGCCAGGGAATTCATCAATAAGCCAAACTGTGCACCCATCCCACTGCCTGGTGCTCCTGATCCAAGCACTTCGGAACTTTGACTAACATTACAAAGCACCCGTAAAGCTATAATGCTACAGGCATGTGACATGTCGGCCCCCTTTTTCAAGGAAAAGGCCCCTAACATTACATGTGTAGAAATAGTTTTTATAGGGGCGGCTGTTTTTTCTTTTGCACTTCTGATCCCAGCCAAGGGTGACACACATGTCTCCCGCGGAGGGCTCAGCTAACGAGCCTCCGCCGAGACCCGGGTCTACAGAGATTTGAATGCATCTGCTGACCCAGGACACAGGGGCTACTTGATGCTCATGATGGAAGGCTGGAAGGAAGCACGTGGCTTGCCCACCCTCCTCTCGGAGCCCTTTAGTAGTGATGTGTTGTACAGTGCGCAGCGGCAGCGCCATATCGAATGGGCTTACAGCTGGAAGCACACGCTGCAACCACAGGCAGACAGCGGATAATGAAGCTATGCAGGATGAAAGGTCAAAGTTTAGATATGACCTGTATTCCTATGTCTTTATATCAGAGACTTCTACTTCTGGTGGGTTGTCGTTTGTTTTAAATCTGGAGGCATTTTTGACTGGGTGGGAGCACATTAAGCAATAAAAAAACTACCGAGTAAGGGTAGGCTGTTCATTTAATCTCTTTATTTTGTCAGACATTTTCATTTGACTGGAGGTTCTGAAGTGTCTGCTCAGAGTAAATGTTATCAAAACCACAACCTAAAATTCAGATTTTAAACTTTAGACAAACAGAACATTTATGTAATGGGAAGTCAAAAGTGTGCAAGGGTTTTATTTTATTTAAAAAAAAAAAAGAAACATCATGTGGTATAGTTATATTATAATTTCCAAGAGTGTCAGAGAGACGAGACCAATTCATAGAGGGCCTTTGTTATTTACATTTTGTGGGCCTTCAGAGTAAATGTCGTATAGGATTTGAAATGTATTGTGTCACTGATTATCTTAGTATCATAGGCTAATGTAATTTCAAGTCAATTCCTGATGGGTTCATAATTTGCCGGACTAAGTTCTTAATTTGTTGGACTAAGTTCTTAAGCAAGGGACGCAGAACATAAGCTAAAATAAAATGCATATATTTTCTACTTAAACTCCACGGGCGCGATTCATGGACACGTGCGCATATATCCCACAAGGGCTTCATGCAGAGAATGACACTGCATGAGCCTGCGCGCAGAATAAAAAATGTGCGCTCCGCGTATTCATGGAAGTGTTTGCGCATGGTAAACAGAGTCGCAAGTCGCGGCTGGAATGCCCACCACATGCCCGATGCAAAGCAAAAAACAGCCACTTTTGCGTGCTCCCCCGTGCATGAAAGATGCACTCTTCAAACAGTGTGTGGGGTCCCCCGCAAGCAGGCCTGCATCCGGGGTCCCTGCGCAGGCTCCCCTGTAACTGTTAACGGTACCCGGACAACATGCGTATGATACTTTGTAACTGGGGTAAAACTCAGAAAATCTGTGTGCAAACCCCTGTAAACTGTTTCTGCATCCCGCTACACTGCTTATGTGCACCCCTAAGTAAGATCAGAACCACAGCCGTGTGGTCATACCCCTAAATCTGACACCCGATATTACCTCTGTGTGGTGATTCCTATGCGCAAGTGTCTGTATGACTGCCCTCATGTGGCAGATTGTTACAGAACTTTGCATGGCCATTTCCCCGCCGAGAGGTTGCGTGCTCGGATCCATGAATACGTATCGTTCCATGCAATAGTGGGTGTGCGATTGACTTCCTGTAGGCTGTCCCTCATAACGCCCACATTTACGTTCTACTTAAACTCTGTGGGCCAGATTCAAGAAAAAGTGTGCATTTTCCTGCAAAGGCTGCGGACCGAGAACGACACTGCACGAGCCTGCATGCAAAATAATAAATGTGCGCTCTGCCTATTCATGGAATTGTTTGTGTAAAGTAACTGTATACGCAAGTCACAGCTGGAATGCCCTCGATATGCCCCCATGCAAAGCAAAAACAGTGCCCCCTGGGTGAAAATAGATGTACCCTTCAAACAGTGTGTGCAGTCCCCCACAAACAGGCCTGCCTCGTGGGGACCCTGCACGAGTTCCCCCGTAACTGTTACTGGGACCCCAACAACATGTGTATGATATTTGGTAACTTGGGTAAAATTCAGAAAACCGTTCCTGCACCCCGCTACACTGCTTACGCGCACCCCTAGGTGAGATCGGAACTACGGCCGCATGCATGCACCCTTAAATCCGACACCCGATCTTACCTCTGCTTGGTGATTCTTATGCGCAAGTGTCTTTACGCCTGCCTTTCCGGTGGTGTATTGTAAGAAGGCTTTGCTTGGCCATTTCCCCGCCGAGAGGTTGTGTGCTCAGATCCATGAATACGTATCCCTACACACAATAGAGAGCGTGCGATTGATTGCCTGCGAGCCATCCCTCGTAACACCCACATTTTCCCTTGTTCTTCCTAATTTTCCATGATCCACCCCCTAACCGACCCGCTGCACAAGCCACGTCCACGCTCTACATGGTGTCTCGTGTAAGCCATTCGCCTCCTCGCAGTGACGAACCGAACCTGCGTGAAGTGCACGCAAAGTATGAAAAAGTGCTGCACTTTCAATTCCCTGAATCGACAAACAGGATTTTGCATGCAGTTTGGTACGCAGAGTCCCAATTTTCCATGCAGTTAATGCCATGAATCGGATCCTTAATGTTTATGTTGGAAGGATGATGGGATGGGCTCGCAAATAGTATTTTGGATGTGTTATATTAAAACTCGATAAGCAAGTGCTCGTGGTGGTCACAATCATGAATAAACATTTTCCTGAGGATGGCTTTATATAAACAGTACCATCTTGACTCTAACCAAAGGATGTTCCAGAGAAAGGGGCAGAATTAGGGTTGGGCCAACTTATATGGCCAAACTCGAGCCACACAAATTTCAGGTGGCCCGAGTCGTATGACGCTTTTGAGCTTTTCTAGAGATTAGTCTTGTAAAGTGTGGTGTCACCCATGGGAAAAAGATTAGGACCTAGATAGGGAGGGCCGGCCCACGGAGACTGATACCATGTCCCACGGCCCTACTTGGACGGGGCATTGGACCCTTATAACCTTTTCTTCTCCTTCCAGCGCTCTTACACAGAAAATGGAAATGAGGTGTATACATGCGTAAACCAATCTTGGGGTGGTAGGCACTGGGGCAGGGACGCCATGGGGAGAGGTGTGGGGGTCGAGGGTGCAGGGTTGAACCCCAATGAGTAATCTGTAAAATGTCATGGCTCAACACATGACTGGTGGCACATACCCCTTCATGGGTCACTTTTGGGAGGGGTTTGCTCACTGCTGGCTGGATTTGCAGGAGAGAGATTTATGAAATGAAGGGTTTTGAGGCACTCTCTGACCTCCATCAGCTGTTTTCCTCTCCAAATGCTCTAAGGGGAGACCCTGGCAACGTTGAGACTCACTTAAAAGGTCATCGAGCCATTGTAATCAAGCCAGTGGAAAAAGCTGAATAAGGATCACTGTGTAATGATCTACAAGATCTACAGAAAGCATATAGAGGCCAAGGCATAAAAACATCTTTCTGCATGCATGTCCCCTGATGACATCGTGCAGGCGCCTCCACCATGCATAGAGTAGCGCCTGCCAAATGCATGACTCCAAAGAATGCACTGGACCCCAGCATCCAGAGGTGGAATTGAAACACATACGGATAAAGAAGTATTTACAGAGGAGACAAGTGGAGCAAGATTTAGCAAAATTTCACCAAGCGCAAAAAATCCATCCCGCCTCCTATTGCCCAGGACATTACACCGCTGTTGCATTACTGCAGAATTAGAGCCAGCGCCAATGAACTAAACGTGCTGATACACTGACATTGCACATAATATTGGAACTTTGGATCCTTAGCACCCGGGGCGGGGGCAGCAACCTGTCAGGTTGCTCGGAACGCGGGCTGAAACTGCTGATCTAAGCCTGCATTCTGAGCAACCTGATGGCTGCTTCCCTCGCCCCGCCATCTTCCCCCCACCCTACCTTCCCATCTTCTTTTACCCCGCCAGCACTTACCTGATTTCTGCAGTGGCGGTGTCGCTGATGCCGCCTCCTCCTGTTCTCCACGCTGGCCGCCATGGAAATGGAAGAGGGTGTCTTCTACTAGTCTCACTACCAGCACTTGACACCCGATGTCTGCACTTAGCCCTGCACTTGCCACCTGCTGGCCGTACTTATTTTCTTGTTATTTATTTATCCCATGTACTTCACTGGCCCCTCCCCCGCACTTTCCCACTTCCCCCTCCCATGCACTTGCGCGATCTGAATGACACTTGGCCTAGTAGCATCATTGTCCGTCTTCCTTCTGTTCAAACCTCCCTCACTATGTCGCGCCTTGAAACACTTGTGTATAGGCGCGTTACAATGCCATATCGTACCATATCTTCCAGTTCTGTAACTCAGGCCCCGGGCACATAACACCCGATCAGGCCCGCCAAATCGGGTATGAATGCTAAATTATTGTTTTTGAATTCAAAGCAGAATTGTGGGCACAAGATGGCATTCATGCATGACACACACACATATCTGACTGCATCAACAATGCCACTGACATCTGTGCATGTACTGCAAAGCCAGTGGCTGAAGGAGCAAACCACATACTCTAAGAAAGAGGTGTAAAAACACACCATCCAACTCCCCAAACCATTGTCATGTATAATATTTAGCCATCTGCATGCAGGCCTTTATCACCCACGTCCTTCACCCCACCCACTCTCCATCCGTCTCAATTTCTAGAATGTCTGTGCCCTATGATTTAGAACTTCATGGTGGGGGGGTGGCTTTTTAAATTGGTAATACCCTCTACCACACGTCACTCAACAAGCGACAAATCCCATGCAATCATCAGCAGATTGGATAATTTCCATGGAGACTAGAGATGAATTGGAGCTGATTGTCATTAGCTGCACACACTATTAATTACAATCACATGGAATTTGCATCCCAGAGTTCTACACTAATGAGGCAATTCAAAAACAAGTCACTCATTTGATTATTAACCTAATGCAATGGGTTCTAATTTTCTTTTTGTCAAATGGATTGGAGGACGGCGCGACCATACTCTGATGGGTACTCACAGACCTCTTGGTGGTTTTATCCAGAAGAACGGAGTTTTAAGCTGACGCATGGGGGTCATTTTATAAAACGCATGTGTATAAAAGTACAACATGAAACACAGCCTTGGTTTTTTTACTCCTTGCTTTTTCGGGAGGGATGTTAATGCTGTTTGAAGGCAGAGTGGAGCCGGGGATTGGGATATACAGTTGTGCTGTGCATTTACACTTCACCCTAACTAGCACCATATTTTTACACCAGCGTGCATTTTCATCTGTCAAACTGTTAATGGATTTCAATTGAAACTGAATGACTTTACGACTGAGTAAAAGCAGGCGGAACCCATAGCAATCCATTGCGAATTACACCAGGATTACATAATTTGCAAGCAGCAGTTACACTTTTTTCCACCAAGGGGGCTGTGGTCTCCTGGAAAGGGAACAGTTAATGAAGGCGTCACATTTGATACCGGATGGCATCCACCAATGGGGATGCCGGGTAAGCGAGAATGCACAATAGAAAAAGGCTGCCCTCGGCAGGTGCAGGCACGAATAATGAACCACAGTACACCCACAATCTGGCTCTGTGTGCTCTTTAAATACACCAGCTCTCAATCCAATCTATTTACTGCATTTCTCTGCCCATTCACACAGTGGGAACTAGGCAATGGGGACGATGGTGGGGTCTCAGTACGGGCCACCCAATTCCAAGATACCCGCAGTCAACTGAATCTTGAGGCCTCTTGAAAGACCCCTAGCCTCCACAATGTCAGAAGGGGAGCCAAGTGAAGAGGATGTGCGCAGCACAGCAGCTTTTCGTTGACCTGGGCCGTTTTACATGAGCGACCAGCAAGCCGTAGGACCGCACTGCGAGAAATGGTTAAGGAGGTTTGCAAATTACCTGCACGACCACAATGAAAGTCCGCCCGACAAGTTTGCCAAAAGACTGCTGGTGAATCTGCCTGGAGATGAGGCAGAGGACCTCAAACCCACTGTCCCTCTAGAAGAGGTCAAGACATACATAGTCCTCAAGGAAGCGCTGAGCACATACTTTGACCCACAGCGCAATATTGACCATGAGAGAGACCTTTTCAATACAACATGCCACTTAGTGGATGAATCCAGTGAGGATCTCACAACTCGTCTTCACATGTTGGTAGCACGCTGCGACTTATCTACATTCATGAATGAGGAAGCCATACGACTAAGGGTCTTAGGAGGATGTCTGTTATCATCATTCAGAAAGAAACTGCTCCATGTACCTCTCCCACTGGCCACCATATAGTAAATGGCCAGAACGAAATTCTGGGCAGACGCACAAGCCTCACAAATTGAAACAACCCAGGTGCCCAAAGAGAACAAATTCATCAAGTCTAATCAGCAGCCCGAAGTAGAAATTCAGAGGCATATCAGAAAAGTGACAGGAAAGTCCCCATCAACTTCACCCCCCTGGGTGGAAGCTCAGCATGACTATGCTTACATGATGAACGGTGTGATGACCTCACCTGAGGGTGACATTTTTCTGCTTGTAGGAGATCACCAGGCCAAGTACCCCATCAACACAGGCACCACCCTGAATATCATGTGCGTGTCAGAATACCGCAAGGTGACATCTCCTCCACCATTAAGGCTGAGCAAACTGAACGTTTTCCAGTGGATGGCAATAGGGCCAGTGAGAAACCATGGGAAGTTTTTCACAATGCTATGATATAAACATAAGTGTGCACATGCCGAGTTGCATGTACTACAAGGAGAGGTTCCTGGCAGTAACCTACAGGGACGCCCTACTTCTCTCAAGATGGAGATAGCAGCAGTGACATATATCATGCAGCACATGTCCTCGGCTAGGCAGATATTCCCAAATCTGTTCGAGTGCATTGGATGTCTAAAAGGAAGCCCTGTGACACTCCATGTTGATGAATCCATGCCGCCTGCAGCTCAACACCTGAGGAGTATTCCGATACATCTTCAACCACTTGCAGAAGAGGAGATAAAATGTCTGCTGAGCGAAGGCATAATAGAACTGGCCAATGGTCCAACTCGATGGGTTTAAGCCATAGCGGCTGATCCCAAGAGAGGGTCAAGACCCTCTTCTTTCCCTCCTTCACCTCTGACTTACATCTCAACCTTTCTTCCTGTCTTACTGCTATTAAAGACGGGATGTCATCTCATTATCTCTCTCTTAACACTTACAAAACTGAAGTCTTGTTCTTTCCTTCTAACTCCCTACGTTCCCCATGTCCCCCTCCTTCCATCTATTTTCCCACTTTCCCCCTTCTAATCTTCCAATTTCCAACCATGCTCATAATCTAGTTATTTACTTTGAGTCTTCCCTCTCCTTCTCTCATCAGATCTCCCTCACTTCTTGGGCATGTCGCTATCATCTCTTTAACATCCATAAAAACTGTCCCTCTCTCACCTTCCATGCTACCAAACATTTAATTTCCTCCCTCATCTTTTCTCACCTTTTCTATTGTTCTTCTCTTTTCTTTGGTCTTCCCGCTTCCCATCTGGTCCCCTCACGTTTTTACGTATGATGGCTGCCTTTCAACTCCCAACTTAAGTTTCACTTCCTTTGTCTTGTCTTTAAATCTCTTCATAATCTCGCCCCTCCTTACCTCTCGTCTCTCCTCTCATTCTACACCCCTTCTCGCTCCATTTGTTCTGCTGATCTCTTCTTACTTTCTGTCCCCCCACCACCATGTGCCTCTTCTCATTTCTGCTCCTTTCAGCTCCTTGCCCCCTTACACTGGAACTCCCTACCTCACTCTATCCGCTCATCCCCCACCTATTCCTCCTTCCACTCCTCATTGAAATAACTTCTTCTTCACTCCCCTCCCTGATACCTTCCCCTCTTTCCATTTCCTCCCTCCCTTTATTACCTCTCTGTGTCCTACTTATCTTTATCTTTCCTGTCTCTCCTATGATCTCCTCTCTTTTATCGCTCACTCCACACATTTTTTCTCTCCTTCGCTTTTCTCTTTACCTCCACTCTCCTCTCCTTTCTTCTTGCAAATTGTTCTAAATGCAGACTTTAAGACTTGATTCATATATACTGTTTTGCTTCTACTGTTCCATGCTTGATGTGTTTCTTGTTGTTAACCATAAAGCACTTTGGATTAAGGTGCTATATAAAATAATAATTAATACAAATACAAATACGAAGACAAAAGATACGCATATTTGTGGACATGTGTTAAGCGAACCAAGCAATTGGGCATGAGAGACATCCCGGAATGCACCTAGACTACATGATCAGCCTACTAAATGGAGCAAAGGTCTTCTCAAAGCTCAACATGAATAATGGATATCATCAGTTATGATAGATGAACAATCACGATACATCACTACCTTTGCGACACCAATCGGACTCTTCAGATATAAGAGACTCAGTTTCAGCATCTGCTCGGCTGCCGAAATATTTCAAGAGAGTGTGCGGAGAATGATTAGTCATGTGAACAATTGCTTCAATTACAGTGATGATATCCTAATCTTTGGAGACACAATTGCACAGCATGATCAAGCTCTTCAACAACTGTGTGCAGCACTGGTGGAAGCTGGTTTAACCCTCAACAGTGAAAAGTGTGTCTTCCACAAGTCTCACCTCAAGTTCTATAGACATATGTTCTCACAGAAAGGCAGGAGCCCTGACCCCAGTAAGGTTGCTGCCATCTCAGAAATGCCCCCCACCGCAAGACGTCAGCAAGAGTAGGTCTTTCTTAGGAATGGCTAGCTACTGTGATTGATAGCTTTGAGATTTCACAACCACAGCGGCCCCCTGAGAGAACGCAACCAAGCAAGGTACACCAGTCCAATGGTCACAAAAATGTGAAGAAGCAGTCATGCAAATAAAAAGTGGCATTGCCTCAGCAGAACATTTGACCTACTTTGATCTGAATATGTGTGCAGAGGTGACCAGGGGCATTTTCTAGCACAACATCGACCAGGGCAGGAATCTTCCAGGACAGTGATCGCCTTCGGCAGTGAGAGTCTTTCAGAGGTAGAGAAAAGGTACTCACAATCTAAAAAAGAAGGTCTCATCATCATCTGGGCGTGCAAACACTTCCATATGTTTCTCCTGGGCAAACCATTCATGATTGTGATAGACCACCAGTGCCTGGTGATCATCTATGGTAATTCTTGATGCAATATGACCCAATGAATAGAATGGTGGGGACTGTGAATACAGGACTTAGATTTCACAATTATTCACAAACCGGGTAAGGAATACAACCCAGCAGATTTCATGTCTCGAAACCTGCTGCCAGGCGACTCCACTGACAAGAGTCTGGCGGAAGAAAATGTTAATTTTCTCACTCTCCTCAGGCCTCCCAGGGCAATCATGCCAAAAACCCTTCTGGTCCACACCAGTCAAGATGTCACACTAAAGAAGGTGCAGTACGTGATCCGATCCGGAAGATGGAGAGATATTATAAGTGGGCAAAGTGCAGACCACATTTTTGCAGAAATGAGTGCATTCAAGAATGTACAAGAATAATTGCTAATATTGGCAGAAGGACTCATCATGCAAGGACATTGAATAGTGATTCCCATGAAACAAACGACAATCTGTTGTTGATCTTAGCTCATGGAGGCCACCATGGAATAGTGGCCACAAAGAGACTAGTAAGAGACACCATGTAATTCCCAGGACTAGAACACATGGTGGAACACACAATCAATGCATGTCACCTATGTTGGAGTACCTTCAAGTCCAGGACCAACACCTGATATGCCTAAACGCCGGTGGACTCATCTTGCAATTTACTTTTTTGGAGAGAACAAATACTAGCTAGTCATTGCGGATGAATACTCTTGTTTTCCTGTGGTGCACTTGATATTTTCTATGGCAGCCAGCACTGTTTTAGCAGTGGTAGATAACATCTTCTCTGCATGGGACATTCCAGAAGTCCTGTAGACAGACAATGGTCCACCTTTCAGCAGCCTGGAGATTGCAAAATTCATGCAATTCATGGCCAGTCACCATAGAACGATTACTCCACTATGGCCACAAGGAAATGTCATACTGTATCGATTTATGGACAGTTTGAAAAGAGTTCTCCAAAAAAATTAACTACGGTCCATGTCACTCAACCAGGATGTGTGCAACATGCTGAGGGATTATAGAAACTCACCATATAGCACGACAAGTAGGTGACCATGTACATGTATGCAGACGGCAAGATCAAAAAGTGTATTCAAGATTTGACCCAGACCATTTGACAATCTCTCATGTGAATGGAACAATGATAACTGCTCGTTCCCCCAGGAGGGTGGTCACTCAAAGTGTCTCTCATTCAAGCTATTCAAGGAAGAAGATCTTGAAGACTGTGAGGAAAGAGGCAGGGCTGCATCACACGAAGAGCTGACGAGAGGAGAAGATGAGGAACAGCAGGGGAACAGCAGGAGGAAAGTCAGGCCAGGGCGAGAAGATCCATCAGAAGGCCTGTGTGTCTCATTGAAGCGATATGAGAACACAGAACTGTGACTTTTTCTTTGCCCGAAGGCATGAGCATGTTCTACACAGTACCCCAAAGGTTAGTGTTTCCATTGTCTTAGATTTGTAAACAATGTGTCCAAAGGATTTTGAAGGCCTGGCAGTGAGATTCTCAGCAGCACAGGTTTATCCAGGACTTGAGAGTATCAATTAAAACGTATCTCTGTTTTTGGAAAAGTAACAGTGGTCTCTTCGACTGACTTAGAGAAACTGTGTGTGTGAGCAAACAAGCAAGTGAGTGAGGGAATGAGTGAGTGAATTATTTAGTGAATCCGTGTGTGAGTCAGTGTTTCCCTCAATCATTTAATATAGTATTGGTGGTTGTGACGAGAGATTAAACATTTCTTAAGGCAGTTTATCTACTGTTAAAACCTTCTAGAAGATTGATGGCTGGCGATCAATCCTTGGTGGTGTTGTGCATTGTGTGTTTGAATCATACATAGCTCTCACATACATGCTCTGCAAGTGTCATCAAGGACCTTGCATAGTCTTTAGATCAACTGTGGAAACATGTGGTCGGGTGGGATGGGGTAGGGACTGCAGAGAGATCCTGGTTGAATATAGAACCAACAGATCATGGGAAAACGAGGTCAGAGTTGGCCATGTCCATTGCTCTGGCTTTTCCAGAAGCACTGTGGAGAAAGACACTGGACAACAGTGATCAATGCTTCAGTTATGTCCTTTGAAGGTAGGCTGTGCACCACAGGTCGAGATGGAGTAGCTTCAGGTGAAGGGGTGCCGCCAAGGTACTGACGCGAGTGAAAAGAATGCACAGGAGCATTTTGGGAGAGGAAAGGTGATGATGGGATGTCGGATGTTGTGGGCAGTTCTGAGACAATAGGGTGAGGCCTGGACTCGTTTGGGTCGAACTCTATACAAGTCCCATATATAATGCTAAAGTACTTGTATAGGGTCGTGTCTGAGAAAAAAGGAGGTGACCAAGTTTCTTAAGGAGGAAGCTACAGAGAGACCACCAGAATACCTCTAGCAACACAATATTGGGCGAAAGACATTTGCTAACTTGGGAACCTCACATTCACAACAAAGGTCCACCTCCCGTGGTGCCACCTCGATGCGCGCTAGTTACCAGGACTCCTGGGCACTAGATAAAAAGCAGAAGGGGCAGCAATGATGGTGGCGTAATTAGTTATTGATTTGCCGTCCCTTATGTAGTGCACACTACTCTGACGTGCCCATTGAGGTCGTGGGTGGGGGGTCTTCACAAGCATCAATGCAATGAGACTTCATCGTTCTTCCAGCTGCAGCCAGTTGATGCTAAAGCAGTGCCGTGAATTCTGGCCCTTTCCCTGTGGTTATGTTTTGTGTGAACAGCCAAGTTTTGCACTTGTTTGTGGTCACTCAATAGTTGAAGTCGAGAAGCCAACAAACCAAAAAATGTGCATGCATTGCGTGCACATTCATCGCATGTATATTAATTGAGTGATATGAACCAAGGCTGTGGGGTGACCGAGAGCGTACCAGTCCGTTGATATGAGTGGCAGTGATGTTACCGACCTCTGAGGGTCATATCATCATTTGCAGCTTAGAAATTACAGCACGGGTGCTAAAGGTTGCAATGTCTTAACAGAGAAAGGACAACCTCCATGTCCACTCTTCCTCGTCCCAGTACTGACCTCATGAGGCCCCTGCCTCCGACACAGGACCTTCTTTCATTTGTACTATCCCCTATAACTCCTCCCCTCCAACCACGCCATCCAGTTACATTTTTCCTGCCTCTGGCAGGTTGGACTTTTTTTTCCCGGTGCAGGGCGCCGGGGAACGACTTTTGCTGGTCCTCTGGTGGGGCTGTGTGATGAGGCCTTCAGGTCCAGCAGGTGTGGCGGTGCTCCCGGGCTCCCTGTAGGGCTCGGGCCTGGTTCAGCTGGATTGCCCTGTCATTTTTTTGCTGGGATATAGGCTGGCGCAGGGCATCACGGCCCGGGTACAACAGGGCCCGGGATGAGGTAAGGTGCTGGGCACATGGGGGCATCCCAATGCTCGCCAGGGTGGAGCATGGGCCCAACAGGGACAGCATGTTTTAATGTATTTCTATTTGTCAGCCGGCGAGGCCGTGCGTCCCTGGCAGCTTCCAAATGTTTGTAGTATTCGCCCGACTTTGCACCGGAGGCGGTTGGGCTCTGCCTCTGGTGGTGAGGAGCGGGTTTTCTAGCAAACTGATTGTTTGGAGTTTCCAATTGGTTGTGACTTCTGGCCTCGTTTAAATTGCAGCTGGCGGTTTCTGTTTGCTGTCTATGTTCCCACAGTACAGAGGACTACGGTGGTGTAACAATATTACTTCGGTGTCCTTTTGACAGAATTCTAGCAATGGGTAAACATTCGGCAAAATGCTGGCTTCTTGTATGTCCTCTTCTTCGTCTTCCTCTGAGTTGTACAGGAGTAAAAAGAAGAAGGCAAAACGTTGTTTCCTGTCCAGAAAGGAGTTGAAAAAGCTGCTTAAACATCATGAAGGGGGTCATGGCCGTGTGCATTGACAAAAGTGCTGGCGTCTGTCTTCCTCATCATCCTGTTCTTCTGGCACTGAGTCCTCGGCCTCTTCCTGTTCCTCATTGGCTGATGCAGAAGGGAAATAGCTGGACAGGGAAGTGGTAGAGGAGGTGCTTGCTCAAGTTTTGGACTGCCTGGGGGTTTCAGAGCCCCTGGTACTGGTGGAAGGGGTGGACCCTTCTATTTGCCAGTATAAGCATAGCCCTACGACGGGGTTGCCTTTGGTACCTGATATCCGGAATGCAATCCTTTGGGAATGGCGAGACACTGAGAAGATTACGATGCCCTGCTTCATGTCCAAACTTTACCCATTGAAAGGGGGTGAGACATTACTGTCTGATCCAGTTGAGGTTGACGATATCCTTCCCAGCCTGGTGGGTCGCTCCTCTTAGTCAGCTGAGGAGGCGGCTGTCCAGGACCCGGTGGACCACAGGGTTAATTCTGGCCTTAAGAAGGTTCATGCAGGGGTCATCTGGCCATTAGGGCGAATATCTACATTTCCTACTTGGCTGAAACTGTGCTCCTTGGGTTCAGGAAATTGAAAAAGGCTATAGATGGGGGTTCTGATTGTGTCCCTTTGCTTTCTGTAATACAGAGGCAGTTTGAACTGTTGTCCGACCTGGCTTTTGATGGGGTGCGTGGCTCAGCTATAGCCTTGGGGGCTGGTGTCTCTGCCCGGAGGCATGTACATCTGCAGGATTGGAAGGCGGCTACCCTGAAACTTCCTTTTGATGGGCCCAAACGTTTTGGAGATTCACTTGAGGATAAAGTGCATAAAGTTTTTCGGGCTGACAAACATGCTGACAAATTGCGATGCAAGCCTGCTTCGACGGCCAAGAAGTTTTCCTTTAGTGCCGGTGCTGTGCCTGGCAAGGTTTGCCCTGGCTCCTCATCTCGTCTTTTTGGAGATCAAGGGGGTGGTGGGTGGGGCATCCATGCTCCTCTCATCCTGGTCCGGTACAGAAGTCCTGATGCTTTTGAAATGCTGGTAGGCAGGCGGCTCTGGCAGTTGTTTCCAGTTTGGGACTGGTGGTGCTCCGATTACTGGGTTCTTGACATGGTTCAAAGGGGTTATCAAGTGTTTCTCTTGTCACCTCCTGTCCAGGGGTGCATGTGCATGGTTCAGACTATGGTTCGCAGGACTTGGGCCAAGAGGTTGGCCACAGAAACCTGGCTCTCAAAATTGTTGTTGAATGCAGCCATAATGCCCGTTCCTCTCCCCTTTCAGGGTCGGGGATTCTAATCACGGGTGTTCCTGGTGACCAAAACTTCGGGGAAGTATCGCCTAATACTGGACCTCAAGGCACTGACTGTTTTGTTCTGAAGGAACACTTCAAAATGGAGACTTTTCAGAACATTCTCCCAATGTTGTTCAGGGGGGATTGGATGGCATCTCTGGATCTCCAGGATGCGTATTACCATGTGGCTTTCCGCCCCGGGCAAATGAAGTTCTTCAGGTTTGCAGTTGGATCCCAGCATTTTCAAATCAGAGAGCTCCCCTTTGGGTTGTGATCGGCCTCCAGAGTGTTCACCAAGCTGGTGGTTCCCCTGGTGGCGCCTTTGCATCTGAGGGGCGTTCAGATTTTTCCCTATCTGGAGAATTGGTTGATCAAGGCGTCCTGCCGACAGTCTGTCCTGACTCATCTCCAATTGGTCTGCCAGGCATTACAGGACTGGGGATTTCTGGTGAACTGGCAGAAGTCACAGCTGGAGCATTCTCAGGATCTGATTTTCATCGGGACACAGATTTGCGCCAGGATGGGGAGGATGTTCTTGTCCCAGGAGAGGGTCTAGGGTTCTCAGGAGGCAGAATGTCTTGGCTCGCCTTTTGCTCACGTTGCAGGGGCACATGGCATCTTGCGTGTTTCTGGTTCCTTGGGACAGTATTCATTTACGTCCTCTCGTGTCTTATCTTCTCTCCCACTGGCTCCCAATGTCTCAAGCATATAAGGCTTTAATTCCGGTGTCCCCAGTGCTGCAGGACTCCCTGCTGTGGTGGTTGAGGGTTCCAAATCTCAAGGCCGGGGTGTCCCTGGTCCTTCCTCCTGTGACCACTCTTACTACTGACGCCAGCGGAAGGGGTTCGGGGGAAACATTGAGGATCCTCTCAGGTCATGGGTTGTGGGTCCCGGAGGAGTGCCGTCAATCGTCCAATTGGCGAGAGTTGTGTGCGATTCTGGTGTACTTCAAGGTGTTTCTAGCAAGCTGGGCGGTTTTGGTCCGGACGGACAATACGACGGCCTTGGCATATGTCAACCGCTAGGGGGGTTCCAGCCGCTCCTTCAATGCTCTGGCGGCTTAAATTGGTTCAAGGGGGGATTCGCATCTGGTGTCCCTGGTGGCCTCACATGTCAGGGGGATGGACAATGTTTGAGCGGATCTTCTCAGCCGCCGGTTTCTCTCCTCTGTGGAACTGGTTCTGTTGGACCGGGTCTTTTCAGGGATCTGTGTCAGATTCCGGACCCCTGTTCTAGATTTTTTTGCGTCTCCACCTCGGCAAGGTTCCCCACTTCTGCTCTCGGTTTCCGACCAAGGGGGCTTTCGGGGTGGACGCCCTCTCGTTGCAGTGGCCTTGGGGTCTCCTTTATGCCTTTCCTCCTCTTCTCCTTTGTCCCAGGTGGTTCAGCACATCAGAGTGTCTAGGGTGTCCGTGTTGTTGGTAGCTCTGTTCTGGGCCCGCCGGCATTTGTTTCCCTCTGTGTTAGAGCTTCAGTCCCGGACACTTGGCTGCTTCCGAAGTGGCCGTGTCCCCTTCAGGGGAATCTGAGGTTGGGAGTCCCACAGATTCAATGGGCAGTGTAGCTATTGCACAGGCCAGGTTGATGTCTCTGGGGTTTTCTGGTCCTGTGGTTGGGTCTATCATGAACGCTCTTCGGCCCTCTACTCTGAAGATGTATGGCAGGCATTGGGGCCATTTCCGGGACTGGTGTGGGCGGTCTGGGATCCCTCCCCTGTGTTCTGTCCTCCCCGCTATCCTTCAATTCCTCCAGGAGGGGTGTGACAAGGGCCTGGCGGTTGCCACGCTTCGCTCTCAATGGGCCTCCATTAAAATCCTTTTGGGGGACTTTGATGGTTACTTGGATGGGGAGGTGGTGGTAGGGAAGTTGCTCCAGGGTCTTTCTTCTTCACGCCCTTATACTTATAAAGAGCTTCTCCCTTGGGATCTCCCTCTTGTCTTAAGGTTCCTTCAAGGGCTTCCTTTTGGGCCCCTTTGTGAGACTGATATCAAACATCTTACACTGAAAACTGTCTTTCTTATCGTCATCACTTCTGCCCGTAGGCTTGGGGAAATTGGGGCTCTGTTATCTCACCCCTTTTCCTGAGGTAGCTGCCAGACTCGGTGGTGCTGAGGTGTGATCCGAAGTTTCTCCCTAAAGTTGGTTCTCTGGCCTGCCTGCGTACATTCAGGGGCGAGCCACCAGGGGTTTAGCGGTTCCTGGGCCAATGCTAGGGGGGTTTCTCTGCAAGAGATTTGCAGGGCTGCCACCTTGGCTTATCAAAGCTCTTTCATCAACCACTATAGGTTGAATGTCTCCCACTCAGGGGTTTGTTCCTTCGGGGTTGGAGTTTTGCTTGTAGGGATGTGAATTTGGAGTTATTAGAGGTGTGTGTTTTTCTGCACTATTTTTGGCTATATGTCGCATTGGGACCTTTTCCCCGTTGCTGCTTTGGTATACCTCATGAGGTAAGTAGTGGGACGAGGAAGAGTGGACGTGGAGGTAATGCTCTGATTACTTACAGGTACTCTTCATTACTCCTAATTCCACTCTTACTCGTCACAGTACTGATGACCCTCCGATCTCTCCCTCTGCGGACGGTCCCATGTTCCGGCTTGGATATATAGACTGGATGATGTGGTTAGAGGGGAGGACTTATAGGGGATATTAAGAATGAAAGAAGGTCCTGTGTCGGATGCAGGGGCCACATGAGGAAAGTACTGTGACGAGGAATAGTAGGACCAGGAGTAATGAAGATTACTGATAAGTAATCAGAGCATCTCTGATAGCTTCTGCCCGGCCATGTGCAATCTCTGATGCATAGTCCATCGTCAATGTTCATTACACTGATGGACTCAAAACTGAAAACAGACTCCCTCTCAAAGAAGTGGCGTTTACAGAAGGTGAGTTTATCTTTTTTCTTTTAAATTTATTGTAGCCTTTAGCACACTTGTGAGTTTTTATTTACAGGTGCTAAAGGCACTGTTGCTGTTAGAAAGTGGGGAAAGTGAGGCACAGGGCGAGGGGTACACTGGGAGAGCACAGGACATGGGTTTATACCAATAAGTATAGTCTGTGTTCTGAGCTCCCTGATAGGATAATGCCTCTACCCAAGTTGCTAATGAGGAATATCACAAAACCTTGACATGCTTAAGGCCCTCGATGCCTCTAGTTGGAAAACCTATATTAGATTCATGGGGTGATAAAGATAGTAACAACCATCACTCTGTTGTTCTTAGCAGTGGGAAAATGACACATATTCACTCCATAGAGAAACTTCTGTGAATAAATAGGCCTGCTTTGACAATTTCAACCATGGAGCAAAATTGGCCACTGCAAATGTTTTTCAGCCCTAAATGTTGCTTTTTACATCAAATGTAACTTTTTTCCTGTGATGTCACATTACAAACCAGTGATGTTATTTGGAATGTCATCAGTGTTCTCATGCAACATGTAATTAGTGATGCCATCCATGATGTGATCTGTGATGTGATTATTGTGGTCTTAGGCTGTGCAACAGAGGGCACAAAGCTAAGATGGCTTTAGCTGAATTTCAGGAGTTTGTTGCATTTAGCTCTCACCTAACATCCCTGCAACTAAAGTTTTCTCCTTGAATTTCATAGGTTTTGTTACAAAGTATTGTTCACCTTAACATCCCAGCAACTAAAGTTTTTTTCCTTGAATTTCAAGGGTTGTGTTACAATGTATTGCTCACCTTAATGTCCCTGCAGATATTTTTTTTCCCTTGAATTTCCATGGTTTTGTTACAAAGTATTGCTTACCTTAACATCCCTGCAACTCAAGTCCCCCCCCCCTGAATTTCAAGGGTTTTGTTATTCCATAGATTTTGAGAATGCTTCGAGACCACTAGCATGGTCTTCAGGCATGGTCAGTGGGCATGGCCTTTGGCTGTGTCCACTGTCCATTTTAAAACACTACCAAGTCCACTAGCCATGGCCTTCGGATTGCAGGCTTTGAGAACTCACAATGGTTTTAGGCAATGCATAGTGAGATAAATTATTTGCCATGGAGCACACACTTTGATTAAGCAGCGCTCTCCAAGCGGTCCACCCCTTTTCTGCATCATCATTTTGGCGTGACCCGATTTGGCACGCCTAATTCCGCCGCAGCGCCCATTTCGACAACCCCTTTTCAGTGCGAAATCCATTCCGGCACCATTATTTAGGTGCATAGGATGTTTGGACGGGGCTGACATTGCAGCGATGTCTAAATGCCCTGATGCTAAGTAAAATCACAGGACTGCACTGCAACAAACCCCGCCACCTCCCATTTGCGTGGCTTTTCTTTTAATTAGATCAAATGAATTACATTCATGCTGCATACATTTCACATTTAGCCTATAATTTAATACGTTCAATGACAAAAGGCTAGGTATGAAACCTGTGATAATTCAAACAATAACAGCAATGTAGCTTAATGGTTAAGTTCTGTGCCTCGAGCTTCTTAAAGCCCTGTATCTTTGATAGCAGCGTCCATCATAAATGTGATTTTTAAAATTTGAAATTGTTTTAATTTTTCTTTTTTATAGTGTAGTCCTCTTTTTGAATATATGTGCAGTGTAAGGGGGAATGTGTGGTGTGAGTGTGTGCATGTCATCTGAGAGGGTGTGCATACAATGTGTGTTTCATGTGAGTGTATGTGTGTGTGTGTGTACATGGTGTGAAGTTGTTTGTGAGGGATAGTTGCATGTAATTTATAACGTTGCAATAAATAAATCTGTTTCATGTTTAATAAGTGTTCAATTTGGCAACGATGGTGTAATACATGTCCCATCTTGTTTTATAATGTTGCAGTAAATACATCTTTTTCATGTTTATTCCATTTTACAAAATGCCAAGTGCCTACAGGTTCATGCCAATTTCGACCTCTCGTGCCAACACATCCTTGCGCCGAGAGGTACAAAATGTAAAGTGCCTGCAGGTTCATGTAGCACCAATTATGGCCTCTCACGCCAAAACATCCTTGTGCCGAGTGGTTCCTGCCCCAACTGGCTGCATCTACACGGGCGCCCCCAAAAAGAAACTGCAGCAAAAAGGTCACGCCATAATGGCGTGCACCTAACTGGCCATGCCAAAATGTCCTGTCCCGTGCTCCAAACCCCTTATTTTATGGCCGGTCCCTTGGTGACCGTTGTGATACATTGCAAAACCCCAACTAACCATTTTTAAGCAGCATGGAAATGGAAAAAAATGACCGACTGCAAGAATAACATATGCCCAGGTACTTTCTTCACCCATAGCAAAAATCAAAAGCTGGCATCCATGAATATATACACAGTACTGCTTAGCTTCAAAGTGAGGAAGGGGCCAGCCCCCTAGGACATGTTGTTCTAAGTGGTCTTGTAACATTGTCTCATAGATTAGGTAACATGGCCCAAGAGGGGTGGCCTTTACCTCATTTTGAGGCTAAGCAGAGTCAGTAGTGGTTATTGCATGGATGGGAGTCCTGGGTCACCAGTGATTTTTCAACCTCGATGTCACTAAAGCTGTAAAAATATATATTTTTTTATATTATGTATAAAACATTGCAGGCTTTGAGAACTCCCAATACTTTTAGTTAATGCCCTGTGCGATTACAATATTTGTGAGGATTACATACTTTGGTTAAACAGCCCCTTCTTTTCTGGCCGGTCTCTTGGACACTGTTGTGATACATCGTACGACTCCAACTACCCGCATTTAAGCAGCCCAGAAACATGTAAAAAATAATCAGCGGCAAGACTAACATATGCCCAGGTTATTGTGCCCCCATAGCAAAAATCAAAAGTTGCCACTCGCACAGTACTCGCACAGTAAGTGGCCACATATTTTAGAGTGAAATACACAAATGTAGTTCAATTGACCTTCTCCTTAGAAAAAAGAGCGAAAGACAAAATAGCATTGGACGTTCAAAAAAAGTAATGAGCACCAGAAAAATGACCTGAGAGAGGACATATTTAAATATGCAGACCAAGTATCAAAGGTACTCACCTTTTAAACCCAGAAATCTGTAGTGAAATATTCCATGGAAAACAGAATCCCAATATGAAACAAGTATTTGTGGTTGTGTGGGTAACAGTCTGCACTGGGAACATAACAACATGAGTAAAATCCTGATATCCAAATACTTGAGCAAGATGAACAACCTCAAAAACAACCAAGGGGTAGCATCACCCCTCTGAAAAAAAGTTATGCTGTCCACCCACATGTGTCCTTTACTGGTGCACTGAAAAGCAACCACAGTCAGGGGAAAATAAATGCTCCAGTGTCCAGGATTGCAAACTCTCTTGCCACATTGTGGGCAATGCTCATGACTTACTTGCCCTCTCATCATTTCCCCTGTGCAACCCCATGTCTGTCTTTCAACAATACTTTGCTTTGTAAATCTTACTTCAAAAGTACACATACCATAGCGTCATTCAAATGTATAAATCCTTTTAGAACTATGTTAGGCAAAAGTGTACAATTGTGGCATTATTTCCCATGTCTTGACTGTGAGACTTCAAATACCAGAATGCAATTAAGCAAAAGGCATAAAAAATGTCTCTGAGTGCAAAACTTTCAAGGACTGTCAGAAGCACAGTTTAAAAAATAATAATGCAGATGCCGTGTGTTATGAGATGTTTAAAACTTTGAGAACTCACAATGTTTGTAGGCAATGCGCAGTGAGATTCAATTATTTGCCATTGTCCACACACTTTGGTTAAGCAGCTTTCTCCAAGCGGCACACCCTTTTTCAGCACCACCATTTTGGCACCGGCTTTTTTGGTGCACCGTTTTCGCACCAAAGCCATTCTAGCAACGTTATTTTGGCGCAAGGGATGTTTAGACGTGATTGACTTTGCAGCCATGTCTAAATGCCCACATGCTAAATAAGATCACATGGCTGCACTGCAACAAACCTCGCCACCTCCCATTTGCTTTGCTTTTCTTCTAATTAAATAAAATAATTAAATAAAGAAAAAAGGTGTACAGCTTTGAATCCTGGTCTGCTATAGTTTGAAGCCCAGCATTTAATTAACCACTAGGCCGCAGTGACTTTCTGCTTCATGAGGCATACATTTCATACTTAGCCTATAATTTAATATGTACAATGATAAAATGCTACGTATGAAACTTGTGAAAATCCAAACAATGACATCATTGTAGCATAATGCTTAAGTGCTGTGTCTCAAACTCCTTAAGGTCAGTGTTCTCTGATAGCAGTTTTCAGCATAAATGTGATTTTTTTTCTGTTCAATATAATAGGTTATTTATAAAACGCTTAATATCCAGAGGTTTTTCAGCACGGACCCAGGGATCGAACCTGGTGTGCTCTGTGTCGTCTTGCTTCCAAGGCGAGCACATTGCCCCTGAGCTATCCTACTGAGACAATTTCATTAAAATGGGGATGCTGTGTTGTATAGGATATTTAATACTAAGAAAACATGTCATACAGGACTGTGGACTGTCTGGCATCCATGCAGTAACCCAGGACCAGCCCTGCTTAGTTTCAAAGCAAGGAAGGATCCAGCCCCCTTAGGCCATCTTTATCTAAGTGTTCTTCTAAAGTGGTGGCCATGTATTTTGCAACATGGCCTTAGTGAGCTAACTCCGTCCTCACTTTGAAGCTGAGCAGGGTTTGTCCCAATTACTACAGGGGTGGGAAACCTGTTGCTGTAAACATATACGTTTTAATGTTTTTTTTTAATTAAGAATGCAATTCAGCAAAAGGCAAAACATTGTCTCTGAGTGCAAAACCTTCAAGGACTGAATGTAACACGGTTCAAAAAAGTTAATAATTGGTTTGTTATGGTATGGTATTGTTTATTTGTATGGTGCCTATACACAGGCAAGTGCTCAAGAAGGGGTGGGGGGCATGGGGGAAAAACAACCGTCTCTCAGAGCCCTTGCATTTCTGAGATGATAATAGTCTGCACAGGCAGAGTAAAAGCGTACACAAATACATTTAACAGTAGAGAATCAGCAAATAGGCCTGACAGCGATTCTGCAGTTTTATCAGTGCATTTGAGGGTGAAGACAAGGGAGAAAAGGCAGATTATCTTCAGGCATGGAGCTTGCGGTTCATGCAACTGCGTAGATGGTCACGGGGGGGGTCCAAGTGCACCCGGTCGATGGAGACTGGGGTAAGTGCAGAGAGAGCCACTCCCTTGGATTATTTCTCAAGTGCAGTGAGTGTGGCTGGGGTGTAGGGCCCAGAGGCTAGTGCAAAAGAGGACTGGCAGGCGTGCCAGGGACCTGTGAGACTCTGAGGTACACCAAACGCCCAGTCAGCAAGCTGTAGGAAGAGGAGGGAGAGAGGGAAAGAGCAGAGAACTAGGTTACCAGGGTAGGGGGAGAGCGAAGGAAGAGGAGAAGACAAAGGTCTTGTGGAGTTCCCTACCTTCATAGAAAAAGAGTCACCCCCATAATGAATCTGGTCCTGATCCAAATACCATTGGACAACTTGAGTGTTCACTCCAAGGTAAGAGACACTAGTATCACTAAAAAAATGTTTTTAAATGTAACATGTGTACTGAATTACACATACCTGCGGTTATCTTGTCTGTAGTTCTTTGTAATCTCGGATATAGCAGCGAATATTGGCAAAACATCCACACAAAAACACACTTTCGGTAGAATGTAAAGGACCGGCATTATCGGGCAATCCTTAGTTAAGAATGTTCTCGTTTTATCTGTAATCCACTCTTTTGTTTCAGCCTCATCTAGAAATTCATTGATGAGAGCTCTCACTCGATTTGTTGGATCGAAAGTGACCTCCAAATATGTTTCATGGTCATTCAGTTGGCGTTCCACTTCAAATTTATATTTTGTTCGATCCATTATGACTAAGGCTCTGCCTTTGTCAGCAGGTTTCAAAATAATTTCCTCATTCTGCCACAATTTTTCTAATGCTAGTCTTTCTTCTTTTGAAAAATTATTAAACATGTTTTTACTTTTAAAGGAAATAGATTTGAAGTCTCTCAAAGTTTGTTTGTAAAAAACTTCCAAAATGTGATTCTGCGTGTGTGGTGTAAATACACTTTTAGGTGAAATTTCCAAATATTTCAAAGTTTCCAATGGTTGACCTCCCTCAGCGGTGGCAAAAAATACCTTCAATTTCATTTTTCTAATCAACCTAAACAGGTCGATTTTTCCTTTCAAGAGATTGCTTGAATAGGTTGGCACAGATAATAGACCTTTTTGGAGGGTCTTCAATTCAAAAGCACTCAATTGATATGCTGATATATTGATGACTAAGTTTTCTTTTGAGGCAAGTTCACCTGACGAGCTGGATGTTTTCTTTTAGGATCTTCTGGTTTTCTTTTGTCTAAAAAAGGCAAACTTGAACTTGTTCCTTGTAAATCCCTTGAGTGCTCTCCCACCTCTGTCGAGTCAATTTGTTGATGTCTCAAACGGGCTTCTTCCTCAGTTTCTGGGCCCGAGGCTTCAGATGATGTTTGTGAAGCTGAAGGCCTTCTTGGTCCTCCAGGAAATTGTTGAGGATTTCTTTTGCTGTAATACTCTTTCCACGTATATACTATATCTAATTTATAGTCTATTTTATCCCTTTGAAATTTTCTGATTTTATTGTTTCAAAATTCAACTCTAAATTGATCCAATCTGGTATTGATTTCCTCCAACATAAAAGTAAGTTGTTCCTTTGTCATCAAATGTGACAAACTCAATTTCAAAGAATCTATTTCCTCATTAAGTAATGTTAATGATTTTGATAATTCTTCAATAGTTAAAAGTATCAGGTCTAATGAGCACCTATTAAGTATTTGTCTCCACTTCTTAACAAACCCCGGACTCTCTCTACACAAGGTAGGTTCTAAATCTACTTGTAAACCTCTGGGTATTCTTTGAGACTTAAAGTGCTGTGCCAAAGTGTTTGCATGTAATTTCTGATTGATTTCTCGTTTAATCAATTGCTCAAGTTGCTTTATTACTTCCTCTGGATTTTTAGTAGATTGTGTACTCTCTTTCTCAGTTGCAGCAATCAGATTGAGGATACGTTTGGCTTCTTCCTCAGAGAAGCCCAAAGTTTCTGCTCTATTACTAGTCAAAGATTCTATTTTCGAAAATGACATCCTCTCTTTCACTTGCTGTAACAAAAATACAATTCTATTCAAGAAATGTATCAAAATTGTGTGCAACCGTAAAAGTGAGTAGCACTTAAATGGATTCACCCAAAACAACAGGTAATGGTGCACTACTATATACTTAAATCTGTAGTTCACATATATTCAAATTTAATTTCTTAAAATGTGTCAAGGTGCTCCAGGTTAAACTCTCGCTACTACCAGAGAGAAAACTAAATACCAATAAAATGTTATGCCCGACAAGACCCTATGGGACATGACCCTGGTCACTCTACTCGAGAAAAATCTCTCTGTGTTTTTAACATGAAATAAACAATATTTCTCACGTTGCTTTAAAAAATATATATTCTTTCAAAGAACATACACAATATATTTCTTTCATTGGAAAAGTTAATTGTATTTTTAATTCATACAATGTTTTCATAAACTTGAATTACACCGTTCATTCAAAAAAACATGTACATATAGCTCTTATTTTTTGGTTTGAAACATTATACCTTATTTGACAGACCCAGAGGTCCTAATAAAAAAATAATGGCTTTCAAGAATATGTATATATCTCATACAAATTTCTGTTTTTGTTAAAGCACAATCATATGTTCTTAATTCACTATGCGTTTTGGGGTTCTCCTGACCCCTTCTTCAGGTGATGATATGGATTGCGTTCTTATTGTGATATCCTACAACAAAAATTTCGAAGAAAATGTATTTACTAAGAGTTTTGTCTCTACGTTAAGGTGAACACTACTGTGTAAGCTACCCTCAGTCCCCAGATGCCCTCTTTACCTCCCCTGCCCTCTCCCTTTGACCCCCGAGCACATAACTGCTTCTGTGATGCAGTTTGCTTTCAGATGTTGGCTATTCGCAGCAACAGAAAGCTTTGTGTTGTAAACCTGGTCCCTGGACCCACTCCAACCCCCAAACGGCACTCCATGCTTTCTAGCGCCCCACCCCCCTCACCTCTACCCTGATGGTATGTGAATGTTTTTTTGACCTACAAATAGCTGTTTACTGCATTTCATTTTCCCATATCCTCGGCTATACTCTCAAGTATCTTTTGCATAGAGAAAGGTGGTTGTTTCATTTCTGAAAACCATGATCCTACAATACACTATGGGAGATATAACTATAATTTTTGAAGAAGGGGGCACCCCTTTCGCCATCAAATTTTAAAATAACTGCAGCACGGAGTAATCCCAAACCAAGTATAGCGTGCAAGTCAATTCTTCGTGCCCAAGTTGTTTCTGACCTGGTACAAATCAGTTCAGCGGTTTGGCCAATGCGTTTTGGCAAAAATTGTTTGTCTATGGGAAAATGAAGGGGAAGTAGGTCCCACTTTTGGAGAAAAATAAATAAATTTGACGCTTAATATCTTTTTGATTTCTTAACAAATCCTTGCGCAGTCCGCAGACTATTAATGACTTTTGAAAGGGTGTCCCAATCCGTTACTCAGATCGAAAGTTATTAACAATTGAATTTTGATGGGTTCCTATATGTCTCCGACTCAACTTAACTGTAGGGCAGCTATTGACGCCCTGTACGATATATATATGCATATAAATACTGTGATCGTTTCAGAGACGGGGAGAAGCAAGATAAGAAAATGTGCAGAAATTGTATTCTGAGTTCAAAAAGACCCTTTTCAAGAATGTGCCCCTGGCCTGCAGAATGTTAAACTCTATTAGTAGGGGTTGAAACCTGTTGGTGAAACATCACCTTGCAATGAAACACAAATACCAGAGGCATGAATGATGGCTAAGGGAGCGATGGGATATCTGTAGAAAGGGAAGGTAAAATGGGACAGGGAACTCCGAAGAAGACCTCATCTAAGGGAGGTATTCTTGGAAGATAATGATCTAAGAGTGCTGCATTCATGTATTGAAGGATTCATTGTTAATGTTCTTTGGGATCTGCTAGAGTGGAAAGAACCAAACCACACCAAAGCTACCTTAAGCATCCCCATATCTCCAGCAGTGTCTTATCCAACAGGATAGCGAGCCCATTGATACCAAGCACATCAGAGAGAATAAAAAGGCAAGGAGGGAGAGGCACATAGAGACGGAGTGACGCAGAGAGAAAAGCGCGAACAAAAGGCGGAGAGGTGATGAATACAGAAAGCAAAAGCAGCCTTCTGTGCCCCCACGCCTCCTCCACCAGCTGCACAACGACGCTGCTGCCAGGGGCAGGTTCCCGAATGATGCATGGGACAGTCTTTTATGGCCCCCCCTGGAACGCTTCTCGGGGAAGCAGGAACGTGGAGCCTGTGATTGAGGCTAATTAGCGGCTGTTCGCTCGTTCAGAACTTGACAGAGTTTTGTCAGCACGCTGCTGCTGATCGCTTTATTTTCGGTTCCGCTTGGTGTGTTTTTTTTTTTTTTCCTCCTCCTTCGAAGCAGGCGAGGGCATTACATTGAAAAAGGATGTGTTGTCGCTGAACGGGCCACATTTTAGAAGCGTCGCCGGATTTGGCAATGGCCTCATCGATTGCGAACACCTGCTTTATGAGCGCTTCCAGCGCCGCAGAGATTACAAATCCCATATTCCACTTAATGGGCGATGAGGAAAAGGCCATTTCTTTCTGCATTGCGCACTCGACAAACTGGGGCGGCCTGACTTACTGTCTGCTAAGCTTTGGGGAATGCTTGGAGTAAACCTATAAACTATTAGGAATGATTCTGGATATAGAGGGCCAGAGGCCCCCTAACTTCTTTATCTCCCCCTCCAGCTTGACCTCCATCTCTGTAGATTTGAGGGGACTCTTGCTGTTGGGGTAGTGCTTTTCCCAGTCTCTTACTGGGCGTGGTTACCCTACTTTCCAGAAATTCACATTCTGGCTTGGTTGGAAAAATGAACCACAATATTTGTTCAAGTGGGAAAACCGGGATCAGAACTCAGATCATGTCTTCACCTTCTTACAACAAGGCACTGGCTTATCATTAAGACTCCTTATCCATCCAGCTTAAAACCACGACTCAGTCTTACTTTTAAGTAGGGTGACCAGATGTCATCATATCACCAGGACCTCAATTTTACTTCTCTGTTTTTGCTTTTTCCAAATTAGTGGATGCTTGGTTTAGTGGTTGCTCAAATTAAGTTCCTACAGACTACAGCTCCCAGAATCCTTTAATGTGATACCTGAAAGCGCTGAGGTGGAATATGACGCCCCAGTGGCCTGGATTTATCGTGCATCATTTTATCTAGCAGAGGAGTCCACCACTGAAGGAGTAGGCACTTCCACACTACACCAGCAAGTGTGGCGGAGGGCCGGTCATGAAGACAATAGTGTACGGCTTCATTGTCGATGCTCCATGTGGCCGCCAGTGACCCTGGATCACCCCACGGCATTTCATTAGCTCTCCTTGCATGGTGCCTTCCACAACAAGGACCAACACAATGTACTTCCTTGATTGAAAGGTCATTGTACTTCGATTGTTTTTGCATTCTGCAGCTTTTTTTTATGGAATAATGGTAGGCTTTCTTGTGCGATTTTTATGTTTCAGCAAAACAGAAGCTGGCTAGTGTGTCCAAGATGCCAATGAACATTGCTGGTGGATGCTAGAAGCTTCCACCTGCATTCCTGGTGGCTGGTCACCTTTCTCTTACCATCCTAGTTTCAATGGTTTTGAATCCCTGTCAAGGCATGTCCTCCCCCACCAGGTCCTCCTCGACTAAGCGTTCAGAGAATTTTCAGGATTCTTCCATATTTATTTATTTATTTATTTATTTATTCATTTATTCGTTTGTTTGTTTGTTTATTTATTTATTTGATGCTTTCATTTGTCTAGTGCTGATGCCCATGGGCGTCAAAGCACTGTGCCCTCATGCAAGTGCAATACAAGATGTCGATATGAAGGAGCAATAAGTATCCCTTACTGTCCCATCAAAGGCACACCCCTCAAACATGTCTCCCGGTATGTGGCTCTTGCATGATGTTTTGTTAGGCAGTACCATGATTCCACAGCGGGGAATAGATCACCTAACAATATTCGGATTGAAAATGGCAAACCAGCTTTGCAATTTTAGATGGAATGGTAAGTTGCCATTGTTGGTCAGCAAGCCTCACAGACTAGAGGTGCAAACTCTGAACTGGCCCAACTGAGTATAAGAGGTTAAGGCAAACAGTACGCTTAAGTTTAGAGGCGACCATCCACAGGTACGAAAGACGTGTAAGTAGATTACACTCCACTTGGAGGGAACTCCTCAGATCCTTGCTCGTGGAATCTTTCATGATTTCATAGACATGCCACTGCAGAACCAGGATCATCAGATGCCTCCATGAAGCTCATGTCGAGTGTTGGGTCTTCATGTGAGTAGCCACACGAAGCTCTGACCATCAACGAGACCAACACAAGGAAGCTGGCCATCCCAGCATGCAGCAATCCCTAGCCTGACTTTGGCAAATGCTGCTCTATTCTATTCTAAAGAATCCTGTTATAGTGCTAACTCGCCCGTAGGCCTCAGAGCGCTCACAGACAATACAGACAAAGAACACAAATTGGAAAAAACCTATAGCAGTAATACACAGTCAAGAACAGGGGAGAAGCTACAATGGCGGTGCCCTGCTGTAGCCATCCTTCCTGTCCATAACGCTTCCCTCTCTGAGATGGCAGAGAGGCACTGGGTAGTGCTTGGCAAAGCAGAAAGTCGAAATAAATAATGGTGCCAATTAGTGGTTGGCTGGCTTCTATCCCCTTTGCACTTTAATAGAGGTTAGGCATCTGGCACTGGACAGCTGGCACCAGTGCTGTTCCACATGCATGCCAGCGCAAAAGCTCAATATTCTTTCTACCCGCTCCTCTAATGGGGGGCATCCAGGCCGATCCAAAGAGCAGACGCAAATATCTACATTTGCTAAAAGGCTGCTAAAAGGCGCCACGTTGCTCTCGCAATCAATACGTGATCTGCAGTACACTTGTGCATATTGGATGAAAGTGTGCATTTGCTCCCACAGCTGTACGTGAAAGGAAATATGCACGTTCGTTCAGCAACATTATGTGAGGCGCAAAACTTGCAAACCACGTTTTGCAAAATACTTTGCGCACTTTAAACATTGTAAACTGGTCCCAAGTCTGAAGTACAGGAGCATAGATAAGAGCTGTGGTATGCACCAGGGGCCTCATTACAAATGGGGTGTTATGTAAAGTGCAAATCCCGCTAAACTTGTTGATTGTTCAGTTCACTTGCATCACTGGGATGTATACCACCCACCGCTGTAATGTATATGGCCTCCAGGGACCAGTTTACAGGAATTATGCACCGGTGCAAGAGCAACGTTTGCACGGTATTAGCGCTAGCGCAAAGTTTGCCCTATTTTAAAAAATCACTGGGACACCATTGCACCTTGACAAGTGCAGTTTGGCATATTAAAAGCACCAGGGCTAACATTGCCTGAGTGCTAAAATGATACAATTTTGATGCATTTTTGCATCAAGGCAAAGTTTGCACTTGCATAGGAGCCTCTGAGGGAAAGTTAGAAAGGGTAGAGTACCTTTGAGGAGATGGAGCTGATTGACTTCTTGGAGATGTCTGAAATGGGAGAGGAGAATACCTTGCTTCTCAAGCCCTTCGCTCAGCTTCCTCCAACTCTCTAAGGGTCAGACATGTCTCTCCTCTGCAGGTGCCTGCCTCTTGAATGGCCTTGCTGCCCCTCTCAAACGTGAGCCAGACCACCTGAAGTTCTGGAAGCCCCTCAAAACATAACTTGTCTCCCCTGCTTTCTCTCTCCCTCCCCTGCTGACCTACTTGTCTGCTGTACTGACTGGTTGATTGGCTACACTCAGTGTCTCACTGGGTACTGGGCTCTTTCTTGATCAGTCACCCTTGCAATGCCTGCTGGACTACCACTCATTTAGGGGCTGTTTCTGTGTTTCTGTAACCCTGCAGTCCTTTGTTTCTTTGCACTTCCCAGAGCCTCGCTGCCCTGGCTGCAATTACTCAGAGCATTTCTGCCCTGTTTCCCCTCTCCCTTGAACTTTGCCCCTCCCTTTCCCCCAGTACTCCTCATTCTCGCACTTTCACAATCTGAATCATACAAGGCATAGTAAGATCATTTGTCTTGTCCTCCCTCTGTCTCCCTCCCTTGTCTTGCCACGACTAGAAAACTTGTGTATAGGGGCATTATAAATGACTTGTATCATATCATAGCCTCATTACGGGGGCATGGATGTTCAGGGTTTTAGAGATGGAGCGATGGAGGTTAACTAGAACAGAGTCAGAGGGAGGGTCTAATGAAGAGGGCAGAGGAGGGCTAAAGGAAGAGGCAAAAGCAGTCTCTGACACACTCGTCATCATTGGAATAACAGAGAAGGAGAATGGAAGTGCAGGCGGAGGCATCAGGGGACAGGGTAGGTGAAGGTTGGAAGAGAGAGTGGTCAGGCGAGCATAGAGGAGTTCTGAGAGGTTTAGAGAGAGGGATGTCTGTTGAGATGAGAGCTTCCAAGGTGTGTCCGGCAGAATGGGTTTGGCCAGAGGGAAGGAGAGAAACAGAAAGAGTGTTGCAGAGGTCACAGAAGAGAACAGTGGCCACATCAAGAGAGTTGAGGTGGATGTTGAAGTCCCCAGGGAAGATATGCCGGCCCTGATATAGGGCTACGGCTCTGTTTAGCTCAGCTCCAAACAACAATTCCTCTTTTCCGTTTTCCAGGAGAGAAGCCCAGATAAACGCTAATTGTATCCAACTGCAGGACCTGAACGTGGTGGGAACAGAATGTTAGCTGCTGGGAGAGCTTGTAGGGATGCACCATTTGAAGGACAAATTCATGAGAATAGGTCATAAGGTTTTGTGATGCCAAGGGGCAAGGAGAAGATTTAGAACACTACTGCCTTCACCCAAGAGCGGTCATCGCATTTGAATTACAAGCACATGGACAGCCAAAAACAAAGAAATCCCTGGAATTCAGACTCAAGAGCAGTGCACCAGTCACGTCATTACTAGGCACCTGGGGTTTGAAGGTTTACCTATCTCACTCCTACCACCTACACCTCCAGGTGCTCATCTCCTCCCTTGGACTCCACAAGGTTGGATAGCATTTGTGTGCCTAACTTGCTGGATCTGACTTCTTGCACACACTTGTGTGCTTCTATCATTGAATTTTAGTTGCTGCTGCAGTTTCCCGAAAGCAAAAGGAATACTTCACTGACCGCTGTACGTTTGTTGGTGTCTCACTTAGCTCGACCCACGTCACGTTCAGCACACCCTTTCCCCATGTCCTACCACAGTTCTGGTTAATACGTGTCACTACATCTTCTGAAAAAAAAAACAGTAAGCCCCTCCTGCACAACTCACTACTCCTGCCACCCATCTATCATTGGAAAACAAGTTTTTTTCCATTTTCAGCAACAGTCTTATTTTACAATGGGCTTGTTCTTTCTTCTTGGCTTATTCTTCATCATTTCTGTCCATTTTTACTGCTTGGACCATGTGCCCTTGGAAAAGACCCCATATTCTCCACAGGGCCAGATGTGCGAGACACTGGGCTATAAGAGGCGGCATTTCTTGAGGTATAAACAGCTTGTGTGCACCTGCCAAAGAGCATAGATGTCCGCTCTCGTTTGACCTCTCCCTCCCTGTTTTGCACATGACTAGGCACAGGTCAGCTTCTTGTCAAAGAGAGGGACTGAGACAGCACTTCGCTCAATCTGGGATGGTCTAAAGACAAATGCAGGCTCCGACACAAACTCACCTCAGATACAACTGGACCTCGCTGCAGCATTCAACACAGTCAGCCATGACATTCTCATCAGGAGACTAGAAGAAATAGGAATCACTGATTTAGCCCTACTCTGGATTAAATCATTCTAAACCGATAGAACAGAAACCACTTGCATTAAGCCTTTTAAATCTACTCCAAGGAAACCCAACTGTGGTGTACCACAAGGATCGTCCCTATCCCTGCAGCTCTTCAATATCTACCCGACTCCATTAAGCAAGCCAATAAAATGACACAGCTTTACATGCATTAACTACGCAGATGACACACAAATCATTTGCAAAATAGATGACGCAAAGAAGAAAACATAACACTCGAAAACTGTCTACAAGAACCCTATGAATGGATGAACACATGCAGCCTAAAACCCAGCCCAATCAAAACTGAAATAATGGTTATACCTAAAAACCAGCAAACCACTACATCCCATGGCTCAAAGAACTAGGAACAGCACTGACGCAATCAACAACAGTCAAAAACTTTGGAGTCCTAATAGACAACAAACTAACACTAGAACCACAAATAAATACAATAATTGAGAAATGCTTCTTCCTCCTGGACGCAGTCAAAAGGAGCCTACCTGTTCCTCTCCTTCAACCACAAAACACTTAGCATCATCTCCCTCGTCATGTTCACAATAGACCCCGTACTAGCCAATCCCTTGGAATTCTAGAACACCTACTAAAATAAGTGCAAGGTATCCAAACTGCAGCAGCAAGACTCCTCCTGTAACTACCACGAAGGGACATCATCACCACAGCGCTAAAAATGATACATTGGCTGCCCATCAAGCAACAAAATCAGGTTCACAACAATGTGCACAACACACATAGCAATCCATGGCAAAGGAGCAGAATTCCAACAAAAGAAAATAACCATCTGCCAACCAACAAGACCACCCAGTCTCCAGTTTCCACCCTCCCCCACCCCACTCCCCACCTCTACAGCTCTGACACCAACCTCATCTACCAAAGTGAATTGCATCCTATTTATTGCCCGATCCATAGCGAAAAACAGACACAGTATCTTTGACCTCCTCGCCTCTGACAAACCAGACCTGGTCTTCATCATAGAAACATGGTTCTCTGACGACTTCGCCCCTATCACCAACGAAGCCTTCCCCCCTGACTACTCCATCATCCCACTGAACCGTCCCTCTAGAGGAGGAGGAATAGCATTCGCCTTCAAATCTCACTTCCACGCCTCAATCATCTACAACCAACCTTCCATTCTGTCTTGCAAATCGCTCCTCGTTAAACTATCCCTCTCCCCTTCATTCTCCCACAGCTTCCTAATAATCTACAGACCCCCAGGCTATGGTAGACAATTCTCAAACAATCACTGTGACTCTATTGCCACCCTCCAACTAAACCATCCCAACCTCACCCTTCTAGGAGTTTTCAACATCTGGCTCAACATTCCCACCAGCCCTATGACACACTCTCTGGTTGACGGTCTAGACGCAATTAACCTCCAACCCCACATAAATGGCCCGACTCACTGTAAAGGACACACTCTTGATGCCATCTTCAGCTCCCACAACCGGATACATCTAACTCCCCCTCCCCCCTATCATCTGGTCCGATCACTACTTTGTCTCTTTCGCCATTCTCTCACCGAACCCGCTTCCCGTACCCGAACCTGAACCTGAACCTCCGAATCTACGCAAATGCTGGAAGAGACTAAGAATACTTCCCGACCTAGCCGACACACTCCGCCAGTCTCCTCCTCCACCTACCTACCCAATAATCAACTATCCCCTGACGCCTTTGACTCATGGTTCAACACCTCACTAATGGGGCTCAAACCCTCTTGCAAATCATCAGCCCGCCATGGCCTTTTCCCCAGATGGTTCACACCTGAGTTGAAGACCAGTAAACAACTATAGAAATACCTTGAACGCAAATGGCGGAAAGACAAAACTCCCCTGAGCAGATCCACCTTGGCACGGCACCTTCATCAGTACAAGGCTGAAATCTGGAAAGCAAAAAAAAAGCCTATTACAACTCCCGAATCCTAAACTGTAAAAACCCCAGCAAAGAACTTCTGTAACGCTCACCTTGTATCCACGGGGACGCACCTCGACAGGCCGGAACGCTCTCTGGGGACTTCTCTCACCTTGATTTCTATAAAGATGTGCTTTCCATCCTGCCGCGCTGGGCAGGGGCGCGTTGTCAATGGCACCGTTCCGCCGAGTTTCTTCACTGGCCTGGGCCGGAGTCCAGACCGGCTGCGACTCCACTTTTCAGATAAATCTTTAAGATGAGAGTAATGTCTGCATTGGTTGCAGCACCAAACAACTTTCTCCTCTTTTCTTGCAGATGTTGAAGGCAGAGAACGGATACTGGAGCAGTGTTCGAGGAGGTAAGGATGGATGCGCCAAGCGGCGCTTCAAGCGTCCTTTCAAATGGCTAATCTGTGCTATGGTTTTCCCTTAGAGGTCATAGAAGAATCCAGGAAGAAGGGGCCCACCGGAAACCAAAGCCGACAGACGATGTGCTGGTAATGATGGCCTTCCAGACGGACTGGTAAGTAGCTTACACAATGTCTTGTTCACGCTCTCCTTTCCAGAGATGATGCCGGAGGAAGACAATGGGGGTTGGAAGACTCCGGTTGATGGAGGATGCCACTGGGCAGGTAAGGATGACGATGGTTCTTGTCTTCTCTCGCACGTGCAGGCCTGGATGCTGAGCAGGACCCAGTGAACATCACGCTGCAAGAGCAGAATAACGTGAAGCGTGTGCCTCTAATCGGCGTGGTTTAAATAGCCAGCAGGTATCCCAGGTGCCTCCAGGGCGGGCCACGCCCTGGATGCTAGACCGCTTGTTGCAGTTCCCCCTTAGTCCTCATGGGGGCAGCCATGCTTGTCCATTGCCCATTGAAACCCCATCTAGCATGCAACTCCGATGCCAACAGCGCCAGGACTGTCTCCAAGGGATCCGAGAGGGGCCAAATAGGGTCTTTCGGGTCCCGTTACCATATGGTGGGGATAAGGTCATGACAGCACTCCCCTCTAAGGCCCCTCTCAAGTTGGTTCTCCGAGCCCGGCCCCGGTTTGGAGGGAAACTCTCGATGGAAACGCTGAAGCAGGCGTGGAGCATGGATGTATTCGCTGGGCTACCATGTCCTGTGCTGTGGTCCATACCCTTTCCAGTCCACTAGGTAGTAGAGTTTAGTCCTCACATACTTAGAGTCCAAAATGTCTTTTACCTCGTATTCGGGTTCCCCTGAACAATGACAGGCTCTGGTGGGGTAGTTATTCGGGTACACGGCTTGACTGGTTTCAAGAGAGATACTTGGAACACTGGGTGTATTTGCATGTGGACTGGTAGTGTCAGCTTTACAGTTGCTGGATTAATTATGGCTTCCACAGGGTATGGTCCTAAAAACCGTGGGCGAAACGTTTGCATGCCTTTTATTGGTATATGCTTGGAGGCTAGCCACACCATATCTCCCACCTGGTAGTTAGGGGCCTTGGTGCGAAGTTGGTCCGCATACCTTTTCTGGCACGCCTTAGCTTGTTGCAAGTGTTCTTGAACTCTTGTGAAGGCCTGAGAGATGGCCATGTGCAGGGACTTGACGGCAGGCATTTCCAGGGTTGTGGGGATGTCTAGTTCAGAAGTGCGTGGCTGTCTACACCGTGAAGAACAGCATTTGCCCAGTGCTGCTATGCAGAGAGTTATTAAAGGCGTACTCGGCGATCCATAGAAGTTCTTTCTAATCCCCTTCTACCTGGTGAAGCATGCAGCGCAAGTACTGCTCGAGAGTCTGATTCATTCTCTCTGTTTGACCGTCGGTTTGCGGGTGATGACTAGTGGACAGGCGGATGTCTATCTGGGCCAATGAGCAGCATTTCTTCCAGAAGCTGGATACAAATTTTGTTCTCCAGTCTGATATTAAGATTGAAGGGAATCCATGCAGGCGCACTACATGCTCTAGGAAGGTTTTGTCGAGGCCGGATGCAGTAGGCAGGCCCTTGAACGGGAAGAAGTGAGCCATTTTAGAAAATAGGTCCACGATTACTAGATGGTGTTGTAACCTTGATATGGAGGAAGATCGGTAATAAAGTCTAATGATAATGTGATCCATGGGGCCGGTGGAAGGTCCAAAGGATGTAGGAGCCCGGCTGGTCTTTGTTTGGAGGACTTGTTTTGGGCACAGATATCGCAAGAAGAAAAGAACTCAATTACATCCTTACGACATGTTGGCCACCAGTAGCTTCTTTTTACTTTAGCCAAGGTTTTAGCAATTCCTGGGTGGCCTTCAATGAAGGAGTCATGGTATTCGGAGATAACCTGTTCTTGCAGTTCCTTCACCGGCACGAACAGCCGGTTCCTGTAATATGGTAGTTGGTTCTTAATAAAGTAGTGCTCCCCTCTGGAACCCCACTCTTGTAGTTGTTTCTGGGTTAAAATCTGCCGTACTTCGTAAAGGAGTTTGTCCTGGGTCATGGTGGTTGTGATACCTAGGATTCTATTCCCTGGAAAGATGGCCACAGGATCCGGAGGTGTGTGTGCCATTTCATTGGTGCACATGCGGGAGAGTGCGTCCACCTTGCCATTTTTAACTCCGGGTCGGTATGTAATTACAAAGTCATACTCCGCAAAGAAAAGGGCCCAGCGCAGCTGTCGCGACGATTGAGCCTTTGCATCCTTTAGATACTGGAGGTTTCGGTGGTCCGTTATCACGGTGACGGTGTGCCTGGCCCCCAGAAGGTAGTGTCGCCAGGCCTTGAAGGCAGCTTTAATGGCCAATAACTCTTTGTCCGTGATGGCGTAATTGAGTTCCGCTGGCGTGAATTTCCGCGACCAAAAGGCCACTGGATGTAGTTGAGCTGTTTGTGATTCTCTTTGGGACAGAACTGCACCCATTGCTAGACTGGACGCATCTGTTTCTACAAAGTATAGAAGGTCTGGACGCGGGTGTTGCAAGATAGGAGCGGTGGTAGACCTCGTCTTGAGTTCCTGGAAGGCTTTCTCCGCTTTCTCTGTCCAACGAAATGTCTTGTTGCATTTCCTTAACAATGAAGTAATCGGGTGCACTATTTGGGAGAAACCGGGAATAAACCGGCCGTAGAAATTTGCAAAACCCAACATACTCTGGACCCCTTTGATTGAATTTGGCGCTGGCCAATTGAGGACGGTGTCTACCTTGTGAGTGTCCATTCGTATGCCCTTTGGTGAGAGGACAAAACCTAGGAATTCCACTTCCGTAAGATGGAACTTACACTTTTCCAGCTTGGCGTAAAGGTGGTGTTCTCGGAATTTGGTCAGGACCGCCCGTACATGCCTAACGTGTTCTTGCTGGGATGTTGAATACACCAGGATGTCATTGATGTACACTAAAGCGCAGACATCAATGAGTTCTCTAAGGACATTTTTCATGCAATACTGGAACGCAGCTGGGGCGTTGCATAGGCCGAACGGCATTACTTGATATTCAAAAAGGCCATACTTGGTACGGAATGCCGTCTTCCACTCATCCCCTTCTTTAATGTGCACTAGATGGTAGGCACCTCTGAGATCCAGCTTGGTATAAATCTGTGCTTCCTTGACCTGGTCCAATAACTCCAGCATCAAAGGCAGAGGATAGCGATTTTTGATGGTCACTTGGTTCAATGCACAATAGTCAATGCACGTTCTCAGGTCACCTTCCTTTTTTGGAACGAAGAATAACGGCGCTGCGGCCGATGACTTGGACGGGCGGATTAAACCATTGGCCAGGTACTCCTTCAGGTACATCTTCAGGTATTGGTTTTCAGACTCAGTGAGTGCGTAAATGCGCCCACATGGAATCCGGGCTCCAGGTAGCAGATCGATTTGGCAATCGTAGGGCCTATGGGCTGGCAAATTATTTGCTTGCTCCTTTTGGAAAACATCTTGGAAGTCTTGGTAATGTATTGGCATAGTAGCGACCCCTCCAAGGACATTTGCCATTCCCCCCCAAACAGGAGAGCTTGCGTGTTTTCCCTTCCGACCTTTTGGATAACAAGTGTGCGTGCAGCTGTGGGTGAAAACCAATTTGCGAGCACGCCAGTTGACCCATGGTTATGAGCGACCAGCCATGGCATCCCCAAGATCTGCCAAAACTGCGGCGCCTTAATCAGATCAAAGGTGATGATTTTGCAGTGTCCATCTTCGCACAGGAGGGTGAGTTCAGTGGTGCATTCAGACAAAGGGCCCGATCCAATCTCAGTACCATCAACGGTGGTTATAGCGGTTGGCTTAGGGCAAAGAGCTAGCCCCATCTTTGCTGCACGATCTTGATTTATGTAATTCCCCACCGCTCCACTGTCGATATAGGCTTCCAAAGAGTGCATGTTAGACGGCTGCTGGTGGGTGATTAAGATCACAGGTAGTGCAAAATGGGAGGTCTGTAGTTGGATTTCCTCGCTCGACAATTGGACCCCTGCAATTGCCGGGCTTGGTCGTTTCCGGACTACTCATCAGGGGTTTCCGTATCTGTGGCTCCCACTGTCCTTCTTGGCGGCTTCACCGGAACTGCCTTTAGGAAATGACTGGCTCTTCAACAATACAGGCACAACTGTAACTCCCTCCTTTTTTCTCATTCGGCTTTGGTCAGAGGAGGCCTGACTCCTCCTATGTGCGTGGGTTCTCCGGTTCCGTCAGGTCCCCGCGGGGTTTGATCTTTGGGTCTCAGGAATAAAGGGCGTGACTCCGACTTACTACGGTCGCTCTTCCTATCTTGCAGACGGCGATCCAACTGTGCCACCAAACTGATGAACTCGGCGCAATCCCGGGGTGGGTCCACTACTTGGGCCAGAACATCTTTTAGCTCCCCTCGTAGGCCCCGGTGAAACAAGGTAGTCCATTTGTCCTCTGGCCAATCTGCCTCAACCACCAGTCTATTCAAAGTGGCGATGTACGCCAGAAAGTCCTGGCTCCCTTGACAAAGGGACAAGAGTTCATTATCTAAGGCCTGTCCATGGTGGTGTCGAGCGAAGAGTTTCAAGCTCCTGCTGAAACCCGTCAAAGTCCTGTAACAGAGGATCATTCTGACTGATAAACGGTACGGACCAATCTGCCGCACTCCCACTCAGGTAGGATAGCACGAAGGCCACATGTGATTGGTCAGTGGGGAATGCCCCAGGCCTGCACAAGAAATGGAGGCAACACTGGTTCATGAAGGTAGCATATCGTCGGGGGTCTTCCGAGAATCGCTCCGGAAGAGCTAGAGGTACTGTCCCAGGGAGATTGATCTGGACCGGATTGCTTGCTGGGGCTGGTGTGGACGGACCGATTCCAGGCAGCAGGGCTTGTCTTGCTTGTGTCTGAAGGAGCTGCCTCCCAAGGTCATCAGTCCTTTCCTTGGCCACAATTAGTTCTCTCCGCAAGGCGTTAGTTTCCTGCCGCACAGAGTGGACCTCTGCGTGCAATTGCCCCAACAACTGTGCCAACTGGTCTATTTCTGAAGTTTCCATACTAGGCGCCCGGGTGGATTATTAAGTTTACGGCTTCGCGTTCTGTAACGCTCACCTTGTATCCACGGGGACGCCCCCAGACAGGCTGGAATGCTCTCTGGGACTCCGCACCTCCTCTGAAGTTCATGCTGCCGCGGATCAGTTCTAGACAGGAGGCGAACTTTAGCTGCTATTCCTTCCCTCGCGACTCACCTCCCGGTTTCCCCTTATGGTTCCCCTGGGGACTTCTCTCACCTTGATTTCTATAAAGATGCGCTTTCCATCCTGCCGCTTGGCAGGGGTGCGTTGTCAATGGCACCGTTCCACCGAGTTTCTTCATTGGTCCAGACCGGGTGTGACTCCACTTTTCAGATAAGTCTTTAAGATGAGAGTAATGTCTGTATTGGTTTCAGCACCAAATTAACCTTCTCCTCTTTTCCTCCAGATGTTGAAGGCAGAGAACGGATACTGGAGCAGTGTTCGAGGAGGTAAGGATGGATGTGCCAAGCGGCGCTTCGAGCGTCCTTGCAAATGGCTAACCTGTGCTTTGGGTTTTTCCTTACAGGTCATGGAAGAATCCAGGAAGAATGGGCCCACCGGAACCCAAAGCCGACAGACGATGTGCTGGTGACGATGGCCTTCCAGACGGACTGGTAAGTAGCCTACACAATGTCTCGTTCACGCTCTCTTTTCCAGAGATGATGCTGGAGGAAGACGATGGGGGTTGGAAGACTCCGGTTGATGGAGGATTCCGCTGGGCAGGTAAGGGTGACAATGGTTCTTCCCTTCTCTCGCACATGCAGGCCAGGATGCTGAGCAGGACCCGGTGAACATCACGCTGCAAGAGCAGAATAACACGAAGCGCGTGTCTCTAATCGGGCATGGTTTAAAAAGCCAGCAGGTATACCAGGTGCCTCCGGGGCAGGCCACGCCCTGGATGCTAGACCGCTGGTTGCAGTTCTCCCTTAGTCCTCATGGGGGCAGCCATGCTTGTCCGTTGCCCATTGAAACCCCATCTTAGCACGTGACTCTGATGCCAACAGCACCAGGACTGGCTCCAAGGGATCCGAGGGGGGCCAAATAGGGTCTTTTGGGTCCTGTTACCATACGGTGGGGATAAGGTTGTGACACTTCACAAAATCATCGCCGAATTCACCAAACCATTGTGCACCATCACCGTCCCGACCCCCTCACAATTGCTGTGTGACTCTCTCTCTCTCCACTTTTACACCACAGCTCTGGAAAGAACAACTGCTCTAAGGAACAAACTAGCTCTCTTACACCCACCAGGCAACCGACCCTGCATACCAGCCAACTCACCGCTTGCGATCACTACCCAACCAACGTTCGACTCCTTTAGCCCAATATCAGCCGACCAATTTCTCAAACTTCTCTCTGCCCGCAAACCATCCGGCTCTCCTCTAGACCCTTGCCCGGCCACAACCCTCAAAGAAATGTTTGCTTCCACCTGCGCAGGAGAGCATGCAAGAACCATCATAAATGACTCCCTCTCCTCGGGAATTTTTGCTGACGCATTCAAAATGATTCATGTCAAACCTCTAATAAAAAAACCTTCCCTAGACCCTCTCGAGCCCAAAAACTACCGCCCCATCTCAAACACCACGTTCCTTGCCAAACTTATCGACCGAACTGCCTACTCCCAACTAAATGCCTTTGTCGAAGCCAACAACCTCCTAGACCCCGCTCAATCAGGTTTCAGAGCCCGACAAGGAACTGAAACCACCCTTACCTCAATCTGGGATGACCTTAAAAACATGGCAGACTCTGCGGGATGCGCCGCATTAATCCTGCTCGACCTATCCGCCGCTTTCGACACAATCAATCACACAATCCTCCTTGACCGCCTCCGCTCCATAGGAATTTGTGGAACTGCTCTCAAATGGATAGCATCCTTCCTCAAAAACAGGAACCAAATAACCCTACTCTCCACCTATTCCTCCCAAGCCCGACCAGTAGACACAGGAATTCCGCAAGGAGCATGCCTATCAGCCCTCCTGTTCAACCTCTACATGGCCACCCTCCCACAAATAATTCGCTCACACACCATCCTGTGCTACAACTAAGCTGATGACACAAATGATTCTAAAACTCCAGAACTCAAATCCCAATTGCCGCCCTGACCTCGCTTTCTGCCTCCTCGACATAGAGCTCTGGATGACCACAAACCACCTCTTGCTAAACCCCTCAAAACCGACATCATGGTATGTGGCAACACCGAAATTCTTCCACACCCACTACCCTGGCCATCTGCCATGGGCAACTCACCGACTCCCTCTAATTCAGTAAAAAACATTGGATGCACCCTAGACTCTGACCTAACACTCTCGTGCCAAGTCAACAATGTCTCAAAGTCCTGCCACTACCACCTTAAAACTTTTAGGCACATTTTTCCATACCTCTCCTTTCCAAACAGACTCTCCGTGGTCCAATCAATTGTTATATCAAGACTGGACTATGCTAACCCCCTCTACCTCGGAGTCCACGCATACCAATTTACTAAACTACAAAGAGTTCAAAATGCTGCAGCCAAACTACTGCTAGCGCTTGGCCCGAGAGACCACATCTCCCCAGCCCTTAAAACTCTGCACTGGCTTCCGGTTGCCCAAAGGGTGGCATTCAAAACCTTATGCATTTATCACTGAGCACTGCATAAAACCGGACCTCAATATATCCAAGACAAACTAAAACCCTTTCACCCTGCACGTACTCTAAGATCAAGCTCTGCAGGCCTCCTAGTCATACCAAAAACAAACTCAGCCAGGTTAGGCGGATCATCTTTCTCAGCCTTGGCCCCCACGCTGTGGAACGCACTCCCACCCCACATCCGACTCACTGAAGACCTCATGCGTTTCCGCAAATTACTAAAAACCTGGCTCTTCCCCTAAAAACCAACCCAAACTCAATCAAACTCAAACTGGAAAACAACAGCTCAATGACTTTGCCAAATGCTAGATAATAAATAGCAACGCAGCATCATTAACCGAGCGAGAAATCGAAAATAATAACCTCTATTGGTTAGCTAAAAATGACTAACACATTAGAAAAAGTAAAAAGGATTAATCCTACGAAGTAGATAAAAAGAATAAGCTGTACGAGAGCAGTAAAGTGGCTGAAATTAATGAAATGGACAAAACAAATGTAATGAACAAGAGGATCAATGTAGACGTGAGGAATAAAGCGGATAACAACAATTGAACTAACCCGAACTACTGGATCTCAAATAGCAATAAAGCAAACAACAATACAACATCAAGATCCAAGCGAGAATTTGAAAACTATTAACCTCGAAGGTAAACTAAAAAGGACAAACAGAATAGAATGAGTAAAGTAGATCAAAGCAGTGAAGTGGAGAAAAAAAAATAGTACAAAGGCAGTAATGTGGTGGAAATTAATGAAATGGATGAAACGATTGCAATAGATGAAAGTAAGAAAATCGACGAAAAGAATAAAGCGAAGAAGATAGAAAGATGAATGCAGATGACGGATGAGTGCACAGACAGATGGCATGGAATGTATGAGTGCATGGTATAAATGGAAAATACAGGATAAACGATTCAAGTACATGAGACGGGCGTAGTGCATGGGACAGATCGAGTGCACAGAATAGACAAACAATAATGCAAGAAGAATAAAGGTAGTGAGTGGAGCGGAAGAAGTCGGTGGCATGGATGAAGCGCGTAGAGCAAATGAGTACGTTGAGCTGATGAGTGCGTTCAGCGGATGAGTGCATTGAGCGGATGATGCTCAGAGTAGATGAGTCTTTAGAGCGGATGAATTTATAGAGCGGATGAATGTATAGAGGGGATGAATGTGTAGAGTGGATGAGTATCTAGAGCGGTTGAGTGCTTAGAGTGGATGGGTGCGTAGAGCAGAGGGGTGTGTAGAGCAGACGAGTTCGTAGAGTGGATGGGTGCCCGGATCGGAGGGGTGCGCGGATCAGATAGGTGCATGGAGCGGATGGGTGTGTAAAACGGATGGGTGCGTAGAGCGGATGAGTGCGCAAAATGAATGAGTGCATAGAGCGTATGAGGGCATGGACCGGATGAAAGCGCGGAGTAGATAAGAGCGTGGTGTGACTGTAGGTTATGGTGCGGATGTAGGGTATAAAAGGATAATAGAGTAGAGTGGATGTAGGATGTTGAGCAGATATAGAGTGTTGAGCGGATGTAGGGCATGATGGTATTTAGCAGATGTAGGGTGTTGAGCAGATGCTGGGCGCGGTGGTGTTGAGCCGATGTAGGGTGTTGAGCGGATGTAGGGTATAGTACGGGTGCGGAGTGGGAGTCGAGCACGGATGGGTATAGAGCACTGAGCGGGTATAGAATGCTGAGAAGTGCCGGGTTCAAGTGCAGAACGGGCGACGAGTGCAAAATGGGTGACGAGTGTGGAGCGTCTGAGGAGTGCCGAGCGGATGAGGAGTACAGAGCGGGTGAGGAGTGCGGAGCAGGTGTCGAGTGCGGAGCAAACGGGTGATGTGTCTAGATGGAACGGATGAAATATGTGGAAGGAAATAGTGTAGTATGTAGATGGAAAAGATGAAACATGTGGATGAACAAGTGAAGTATGTGAATGAAACAGGTGAAACATATGGATGGAATGGGTGATGTATGTGAATGGAAAGGGGTGAAGTATGTGTATTGAACAGGTAAAGTATGTGGGCCTCATCACGACTTCGGCGGTAACCCTTAAATCCTGCGATAGCGCTATTACCGCCGGATTTAAGGGTCCGCCGAATCAGGGCTTTGGCGGATTTCGCCCCAGCTCTGAGCTGTGGGGAAATCCGCCGAAAATTTGCGCTATTACCGCCGGATTTAAGGGTCCGCCGAATCAGGGCTTTGGCGGATTTCGACCCAGCTCTGAGCTGTGGGGAAATCCGCCGAAAATTCGCGCTATTACCGCTGGCGGGAAATCCGCCGGCGGTATTAGCGTGAAGATTCCCCATTGAGCCCAATGGGGAATGGGGCATTCCCGAATGGGCTCAGTGGGGAATGGGGACTTACATTACCGCCGAACTCGTGATCCGGCGCTATTAGCGCCGGGGAGTTTGGCGGTAGGGCTAATACCGCCCGCGCTAATAGCGTTATCGTTACCGCCCAAGTCGTGATGAGGCCCAGTGTATGGAACGGGTGAAGTATGTGGATGGAACGCATGAAGTATGTGGATGGAACGCATGAAGTATGTAGATGGAACCGTTGAAGCTTGTGGACGGAACAGGTGAACGGGTGAAGTATTTAGATGAAATGGTTGAAGCTTGTGGACAGAATGGGTGAAGCGTGTGGACGGAATGGGTGAAGCGTGTGGACAGAACGGGTGAAGTATTGTAGATGGAAAGGGTGAAGTATGTAGATTGAACGAGTGATGTATGTCGATGGAACAGGTGAAGTACGCGGATGGAGCGGGTGAAACATGTGGATGAACGGGTGAAATATGTGGATGGAATCTGTCTGAGTACATTGAACGGATGGTGTACCTGGATCTATTGGAACGGGGGCTATGTCAACCACCTAAGATAAACCACCATATCACACTGCACGCTTACTCTCTTCTTTACACCACCACTCAAATAGAACACAGCGATACTATGACACCATTCGGTATAACTGTTCTCATACCATCACTTGTCCCATACTGCTCATCACCCTAACTAAACACTGCTGGTTACACACCCTCCAGCCTAGGCGTTCTCCTCAGGCCTAACGCATCCAGATTCAGTCTGGATAACAACCGGCCAGAACAACACATACACTTGATCCCTCAACCACCACACCTACCGCTATGAAGCAGCTATCACTTGAACGCCACACCAGCTGCACACATATATGGTGCTCACACGCACCTTTTGACTCTCTATTCTCTCTACTGACTTGAACTTCGGTTTCCCGAGGGCGTTCAGCCTACCAGTGCCTTGAGACCATACCAATGGTACATAAGGCGCTATATCAATGCAAAGTAACATAACATAACAGATCAAGCAACATCATTCACCTAGAATCAAAAGCATAGACTAGAAAACAACTTGTAGGATCATCACTCTCCCACCTGGCATCAAAAACTTGGAAAACCCTCCCAAAAGAAATATGCAATACAAAAGGACCACCTAAAATTCAGAAAAATAATAAACTTGGTTCTTTACCCCAGAATCAGACGGCAATGACTACAAAAAAACAAACACTCCACGGGAAACAGAACACACCTCAACAGGAATACATGGAAGGAATGTATGCCCTAACCATATAAAATAGCTACACAGAAACAGTAGACATACTCCAAAAAATAAAACATATACAACATAACATATTTATTACACAACGTGTGTACTGCGTAACCTGCAAAGGGATAGAATTAACAGGAAAACATGCAGAAAACATCATACTTTTCATCAAATTAGACGCTATTGACCAATTGTAGTATCATAAAGAAATGCGCTGCAAGGTATGCTTTAATATTTCTCTGTGATTTGGCCATTCTGGCAAGAAAGTAGAGCAGTGCTGGGTGCTTTCTGAACATCGGAAAAGTATACCCAATATTGCAGTTCCTTCACCCGGAATGCAAATGGGGTAGCGAAGACAACTTTGTAGGGGCCTTGGAAATGTTGGTTGTTCCACTGCCAGATGAATTTGCTGACGTACACTTGATCTCCGGGGTACAGTTGTGGTGTGAGTAAGTTCAGTTCATCTGTTGGCAACACTTCTGCTGGGTCTTCTCTTCTAGGAGCAATCTGGCAAGACAAAACTTGTATACCTTTTGTTAGCTCCCTCAAATAACCCTAAAATTCCTTCGCCATAACCCATGCTTCCCTGTTAGCGTCTGTTGCTGTCATGTAGGAGTGAGGGGTTTGTGCATTCTTCTCCCTGTACCTATCTCATCTGGGGACAAGTGATGGTCTTTACTTGGCTACAATCCCAGGCTAAACAAAGCCTAAGGGAGACAGTGCAGGCAGTTACTCCCTAAAGTAGTACATATCTTCGACAACATACTCTTCAATAGTCCTTCAGTATCACAAAAATACTGTTGGCCTGAGGATGATATATTGAGCAAAGTTTGTGCCATATTCTTAACAGGGATACAAACTCTTTAAACAATTTGTTAAAAACGTGAGTTCCATTATCAGATTTTAGGACCTTACATACTAACCAGCAAGAAAATACCTCATATACTAGGAATTTTGCTGCTAATTTTGCATTGGGTTGTACGCAAGGACCAGCCTCAATCAAATGAAAGAACGGACACACTGCAACAATAAGGTAACAGTAATTACTCACCTGTTAAACATATTCACATAGTCAATGTGGAGTTCCCAAAGTTGCCATAAACTGGTTAGCATATTCCTGCAGATTGGGGACAAACCAGTCCTCCTGAACATCTGCTGCAAAGTGCTGTTTTGAAACATATGCAGGGTAATGCAGTTGCTCAGGAACAAACATGAACCATTCCTGTGTCATTACTACTTTACCTGTAATGTTTTGTCTCCAAATCAAATCGGTTGGTGACTGTGAACACCCTCTGAGGCTCCTGACCTTGTAACTTAATTATATGTGTGAGTAGGACTGCAGTGTATGGAATGACTTGCTGTAACTGTTAATTGGCCATCTCAGGATATGCAGTGACATATGATTCCCTTTGACATGTTGCTTCTTTGCCAGCCTTATCTGCTGCATCATTGCCAAGTGTAACAGGGACTGTATTTTGGGTGTGGACGGCACACTTAACCACTGCTACCATTGTTGGCTGGAAAAAGGCATATATCATTCTTGCCAACAAGGCTGCATGCTGCACAGGCATGGCATCGGAACTCTGAAATCCCCTCCTTTCCATCTGGACAATCCTGAATGTCTGGTGGTGGTCACATATGCAGACTCAAAATAGATAGTCACTAATCATCCTTGGGATGTTTCTAATGCTTCTATTAACACAATAAATTCTGCTGCCTTTGCCGAATAATGTATTGGTAACCTCTTTGAACTATACATGCATATTCCCCATTTAAAAGGCACACCACTGTTGTACCTGTGTGTCTTTTGCCAGTCTCTTGACCAATCGTTGATGACCCATCAACAAAGAGGACCTGCATTTCCTCAAGTGTGTCCTCCCTTGTTCCTTTTAAATCATATTCATTTACTTCATAGGTAACGCAATCATGCCCATCCTCACCTTCCAAAATAGGTATTGCAATAAACGTGGCAGAGTTCACTGTGTGACACTGCACAATGTAAATGGATGGGCTTGATAGAAACCTCATATGCCAAGGCCCTTTGTGCAGTCAGAGTGCATTTTGATCACTCAAGAATTGCAAACAATGCATGCTCTACATATAATAATGTCACTGAGCAACCCATAGTGATTGTTGAGGATTTACCGATGGTATAGGCTGCAGCGGCTAACTACTGTTTACAGGGAAATTGACCCTGCATGGCTGAATATAATATGCCACCTTAATAGGCTTGGGGTTTTTGTCCTAGGAATTTTTACCATCACAACAGTCACTACTTGTCCATTATAATGTGAAAAAAAATACAATTTGTTTGTGTACTCAGGGGTTGCTAGTACTGATACAATATGTATGGTAATTCTGAATTATTGGAAACATTTTATACTTTCTCCTTTCCATGTGAGTGATGCTTTCCTTCTCTGTGCTTCTTTGAGGCCCTGAATTAAACATTTTGTGTAATCAGAATAGTCAGAAATCCATGCTCTACAATAGTTACACAAACCCAAATACTGTTACATTTCTTTAACTGTAGTAGGCTGTGGTGTGTGTTCTGTAATGCTGCTGCTCTTCCTGGTGTTACCCTTTTCCCTGCAGATGATAAACTTTGGTGACCTCATCAGGTTTGACAAGGGAGAAGGAGGCGAGAGAGGAAGGAGGAGGATGGGAGGCCATAGGAGGCAAGGGAGTGGTGCTGGGATTTGGGGAGAGGGTAGCAAGGGTGCTCAGGATGTCCAGAGTTTTAGTGGTGAAGTATGTGGCCAGTGTGTTGCAGAGGCCCTGGGATGGAAGAGGTGAGGAGGAGACTGCAGCAGGGTTGTCTAGTTCCCTGTAGATTTTAAAGAATTCAGCCGTGTTGTTAGATGCACCAGATACCTGTGCCTGATGTGAGTCCTTTTCTCAGATGCCTTTGGAGCAGGCAGCAGGCCTTTTGTCAGAGGGTGAGCCTAAGGTGTGACACTTCCATCCCACAGCTCTCCACTTGTGTTTCAGGGCTGCAAGTTTGGAGTCGTACCAGGTATTACATTTAGAGGCAGATTTCAGGTGGATCCTATTGACTGGGGCAAGAATGTCCAGCGTGTTAGTAATGGCCAGATGGAGGATGTTGAGAGCAGAGTCAGAGGTAGAGTCTGGGGTGGTGGGATAGGGGGGTTGAAGGTGGATGTGAAAGCAACAGTTGAAATTCATTTAATTGGATCGATGTTCATGAACGAGGTTGGCAGGGCTTGAGGAGTTGCGTTCAGAGGTCCAAGAGGACCCAGGTAAGAGAGGGGGAGAGTGGTTGGACCAATAGATAGGTGTGATCAGTGGGAAGAGATTGAAAGATCAGAAGTGAAGAGGGTGTCAAGAGTGTGTCCTAACAAGTGGGTTGGACTAGAAGGGAGAATTGAGAGGGAGAGCGAGGTGCAGACATCAAGGAATAGAGTGGTTGCTGTGAAAGTGGAGAACAAATGGATGTTGAAGTCTCCCAAGAGAAGGAGTTTAGAGGTGGTTGAGAGGAGAGAGGAGCAGAAATCAGCCCATTCAGAGAGGAAAGGGGTGGTAGTGCCAGGGGACCTGTAAATTGTGGCAATGTTCAGAGAGGAGGAAGGAGAGATGACCAACTTGCAACCACGCTCTCAAAGGAGGAGTAATGCTGGGTCAGTATTAGGGAGGAAGGAACCACCTCAGGGAAGATTAAGGTAACTCCACCACCAGCACGGTTAGGTTGTGGCTTGGAAATTATTTTGTAGTCATCATGGAGAAGGGAGTCAAAAGCAGTGAATGTGCTGGCATTACAACCATGTCTCCATAAGAGTGAGAATGTCGAGGTCAATGTCTTCAAGAAGGAGGCAGATATCGGCAGAGTTTTTGTTGGCTGAGCGGGCGTTAAGTGTGGCCAGGTGAAGGAGGTCTCTGCCTTTGAGGTTTTTATGAAAAGGAGTACAGGGGCATGGTACACCAGTCGGAGGGGGAGGGTCAGAGAGAGTGGTTGGGGGAGAGGCAGATTATGGAAAAAAGTTAATGAGGGACAGCAGGTACCGGTGAAAGAAAAGGAGGTTGAGTTGAGGACCCTGATCCAAGATAGTGCCAGTGTCATAGACATTAATGACACAGCGGGATGATGAGAAGCCTGCCAAGAGGACTTCCAACTTGTTGCCATCATTAGTGGGAGAAGATGGGGAAAGGGGAGAGAGTAGAGATGAGATGAGGTGTCCATATAGCTGGGGAGGGAACAGATAAGAGAATATCGGTGAAGATCTGTCTTGGAAGTTGCACTGACATAGTTGTCTGCGATGGGAAGGCCAAGGTTGGAGCTCAGGATGCCTGTTTTGTGCTTTTTTCTTCCAGGCTTCATGACAGAGGGATGGTAGGTGATAGTGTAGCAGTTAGAAAAGATAGGAGAGATAGTGAGTGCCATTAGGGTGGCAGAGGATAGTTGAAGGAAAGATGGGTGGTGCACTGCACAGTCCTAGCCCAAACTCACCAGGCAGCCTAGTAGTTACACTGTTAAAGTTAAAGGATATTTGTACCACACACTATCACTGGTCCTGTCGCGCTCTGCCGGATCTGAAACAAAAAGGGGGTAGGTTAGAGTGTCTTAGTACGACAGTGTTTGGAGAAGAGCAAGGGAGCTGTGAAGTAATGTTGGCAGCTTCAGTTTGGTTAACACTGTTCACCAAGCTTATTGGTGTGGTATTCGGGCCTGAGTCCGTCATGTGCTGTTGTGTTGGGGTCTCTGTGGTGTGTATGTTGTTGCGGTGTGGTGACGTGCATGCATGTTGCTGTGGTCTTAAGAGGTGTGGTTGTGTTTGGTTAGAGTGTGAGAGGTGTGCGAGGAGCGGTGAGGTTTTTAGATTTTTTTTTTTAGGTTGGTTTGTAGCCTTGCTGTTAGGAGTAATGCACACTCCTATTGAGTCTCCTTCGTGATTTAGAGAAGGTTGTCTTTCTTTCAGTGATTAAGTTTCAGCATGATAAGGCTGTCTCATCTCTCTGTCATTATGCTAAGTCCGCTACTTTTGTGTTTCTACCTTTGTATTTGGCCACCCCCTACATCTCAGTTTGTTGTTGTTGCAACCTAGACCTTTCGAAATGATTTACTTGGGATAAACACCTGTACCCTACACCTTTTCTAAGCTAAGGTTGTTGCTAGTGCCTTTGTGTTAGGCATGTCTGCTATTGTTCTGTTCTCATGGGGTTGTCGCTCGTGTTCTGGTATACCTAGCATCGTTTCTCTTGTTCTTTTAGGAGTTTCTCTTAGTCGGTCCTATGTGTTGTCTGCGCCATCATATATTCTGTCTGTCTGTTCTTTTGGGTTTCCTGTTTGATTTTTTCAGTTGTTTCCGCCTGGTTCTGAGGTGTTGACGAGCTAGGTTTTTAGATATAGATATACATATTGTATATCTATATCTAAATACATATTGTCTATCTATATCTAAAAACCTGGCTCTTTAACACCTCGAGACCAGATGGAAACAACTGAATCAATCAAACACAAAATAATATCTATATAATAGATACATATATTTACAATAGGGGCACAATAAGTAATGCAAAATATGGGGTGCAAGATGTTAAAAAAACACACACACCCAGGTTTGAAAATCAAACTAGGGCATAACTGCAGTAAATAAGAAGAAGAATAGGTGACAGGAAGGTAGAGTGAGAAAGGCGCTGTTATGGTTCAGATTTTTTAGTGGAGGAGGCAGTGGAAGAGTGCAGCCATCACTCACTTGACGATCTGCAGAGAGAGTGGAGGTGTGGGGGCACAAGCTTGTGGGGGCACCAGCTGCAACAGGAAGCTGCTTCATGATTCAAAAGGGGGGAATGAGGGGCACCCTCCAAGCCCCTCCAGGCCCAGACAGGCAAAGAAAGGAGCCTTAGGAGTGGGCTCTTTGGAAGGGGGTGGCGGTTCATCTGCTGGCAACCGGATTGGCTGTTCATTGTGCAATTCCAGTCAATCAGAGCAGCATCAGGCTGCAGCAGGCACAAGATATTGCGTTCTTTCAGGGAGGCCATTTTGAAGAAGGTGCATATGATACAATGGATATGGCCCAGATTGCAAATCTGACACTGACACCAAAGCGCCCTTATACATTTACACAAAATGATTTAATGATTTCTTGCATTCCCCATAAAAGCACACTTTGTATGAATTATAGCGCCCCTCAATCTTCTGTCAGCCCTCCAGTGGCCTAGCTGCTGGAAAATGCCCCTGTGTCCCTCCAAGCTCGCACAAGCCTAGTGGTGATGGGGGAGGCTCTCAATGAGCTCAGAGAAAGTGAGCGACCTGCCTCTGTTGAGGTCATCATGGAAGTCTTGGTTTTCTCTTTATTTACCTTGTATCTTTTGTCTGCAAACCATGTTAGCAGTGTAATTGAATCTGCTCAACATAGGTCTTCTGTTCTGTTGCACACTAGGAAATTATCTACATTCTGAATGACTTGGTACATGTATCTTGGCCAAATCCATGTGTAGTACTGGAAAAAAGCCGGGGGACTCACAGAACCCCTGACGAAGTCTGGTTTGTTGGAACCTTTGTCCCCAGTAGGTAAATATATTGAGAATTGAGGTGCAATGGGATGGAAAATACACATTTTTTCAATGATAGTAAAATGCGCGGCCTCAGTTGCTATTTTGCAAAGAATCATGGTGGGGTTCGGTAAAACTTGGTAACTCAGCTTCAACAATATTATTCAATTGGCGTAAGTCCTGTATCATACTCCAGCATGACCACTTTGCTTTTTTGACAGGATATATTGTCATGTTGCATGTGGATTCTGAGGTACTATAATACCCTGCTGCCACATGCAGCTTGCTGCTGCACACCACAATTGTCTCATGTATTCCCTCATTTAATTCCCTTGATAATGGATACTGTCACACTCTGGGTAACACTGAGCCTTGCTTCAGCTTGATATGTACTGCTCCTATACTCTTCACGAGCCCTACATATAGGGGGTTGTGTCAGACACTGGTAGAAGAGGAACACTGACACTCCCTCCTGAACCACAGAAACGGAATGGAACCAACCCACCAACCCTGGTTGGCATGGGTTCCTGATGTATAAATGCACATGTGTCCGTGAGGCAGTCAATGGGGGGAAGAGGGATTAGGTAAAGGTTGTAGTTGGTGTAAGGAAGGCATGGTATAAAACAGTGAAGATAGACACAACTGATCACATTTCAAGGGTGTATATTGAACTTCAATGGGTTGGTTGAATGCCTATCTTACCTAAATCTAAGGATGGGAGCAAGCTACAACCATCAAATAATAATAATGCAGTCCTAGTTGAGTCTCTGTCAAAGTAAAAGGGCTCATACTAATAAACATATTGCCAATCCTTACTTCTAAATACAAAAGGGTATGGGACAATAATGTATGCAACAAAAAAAAGGGTTCAAGAAATAATGGGGCTGATTCATGGAATTATGTGTGCCGAAAAACAGGCTTTGTGTGCCATTCTGCTCGCAAATCCCATTTGTGAAACAGGGATTTGCAGGCAGAATGGCACACAAAAAACGTTTTTCGGTGCACATAATTCCATGAATCAGCCCAATATGTCAGTTCGGTTGAGCAGTTGGCCTCCCTTCCCCACAATTTCAGCACAGGGCAAGGTGGCACATTCGAGCTTTGAACACACTCTGGCTTCTCTGCCATGAGGACACAGTTCAAAGCACACACATCAGGGTCTTCTGCCAAAGTCTCTTTTCCAATAACAGTCTCTTACTGCAGAGGGCCTGTCGTATCAAATACATTTTCAAATTCTATCCCATCTTCTTTAATCTCCTCCAATGCCTCTACAAAACTACCATCGAATAATCTTGCACACAGGTTATTTCTCTGACGCCCTCTATCCGTCTGGTATCTCCCAAGGAGATCTTTTCTGGATGTGTACCATCTCCAATGAAGATAGATTTGTCTCCTTGCTCGGGCTCACCCTGCCTACTCCCCACTGGATCCAATTCCATCTGCACTTACACCGAAAATATATCCTTTACTTGTTCCCTATCTCACAATTCACTTTAACTCCTGTCTATCCTCTTCTGTTTTTCCATCTTCATTTAAGCATGCTACTATTATCCCAATCTTGAAAAAGCCTTCTGCTGATGTATCTTCTGCCTCCAATTTCCGACCTATTTCACACTTACCTTATCTTTATAAAATTCTCGAACGCATTGTCGATTCTCAGATTCTATCTTTTCTTGTTTCAATCTGGGTTCCGCCCTCGGTACAGGAACTCATGGTGGCAACAAGTAAAACAGACACAAGTGATCGCAGTTCAAGGGTGTTTGTTGAAAAATGAATTTGGTATGCAGGTTGGCCTAAATTTAAGATGGGAGAAAGCATTGACCATCAAATGAAAAATATGGCAGTCCTTGTGGCGTTGTGTCAAAGTAAAAGGGGCCTATACTAAGAAACCTAGTGCCAAACCTTTCAACTGCTACAAAAAGGGGTGTGGGATAGATCTCAAGAAAAGAAAAAAGTGTTTTCAAATAATATGTCAGGATGCGGTAGCCTGGGTCTCCCTTTGCCACATTTTGGACACAGTGTAAGATGGGAGCTTGGATCACAGTACAGATTCGGGCTTCTCCAGCACAAGACGACATTTCTAATGGCAGCTCTCAGGACCCTTGATGGCTAAGTCTTGTTTTCTAGAAAGTCTCTTACCTTGGAGGACACAACATATTTTATGAACAAAACAAATACACAGTCTCTTTTCCATGTGTTTTGGGTGATGACTTTCACCCCGGGATTCCCCTCTTCTTAGTGCAAATCCCAAGAAAGTTCTTTAATGATATCAAGTCATCGGATAGGTATGTTTTCTTACTTTCGAGGGACTCTCCGGTTCCAAAATAAAGTTCTTCTAACAAATGAAAGTGTGTTTCCAATGTTCACTGGGTGATGGGTTCACCCCTTATTCCCCTTCTACTGGGCTCTCACCCTTCTCAATTCCTTACTATAGTTTCACGAAGGGTGAAGGTTCACACCTTGGGTCCCCCTCGTCTTGGCACTGACCCTTCTTACATATTATATTTCCCAAATTATATAACAGTTCTTTTCTCAATTAACTTTTGGGTGATAGCTTCACCCCTTTATCTCCCTCTTCCTGGCGTCGATCCCCCTTTCAAAAATCTTAATGTCTTTTTAAACAATGGACATCCCTATGCTGGGTTCAGACTTGTCAACAACTGTTTGTTAAGACTTGAGACTTGCCCCCTTTTAATCAGCATCCCTCTGCCGGATTCACTCTTGCCAACTTCACATTCGCTTGCATTTTTTCTGTATTCACTTCCCTTGTTTTCTCATATGGCGGGATAGGTTTCCCTTGCTTTCACACTGATGTAGATCAAAGTCTTTTGATTGTACAGGGATTTTTCTAGACCTCCTTTATGACCGCTTTCACCTCTTTCGGCGACTCTCCTACGGCCTTCTGGTACCTGTAGTTTTGCTCAGATGGGGATAGACCAGAGTCTCTTGAATGAACACCCTTGTGGTGTTGGTTTTCCCTTTGCAGCTGGTCTTGACTTAACACTTTTTGCAGTTCTTTACACAGCACATTAAACTTGGTTAAATCTTGCCACTTTGCACTACTCATTCAAATCAGCCCAGTTATTTTTGATTCTCCCCTCAACTCACCAGCTGTGATGAACTGCCTGGCGTTGGCTTTCCTGGAGTGAAATTTGGTACCACAGGCACGGGAGCCACCCTCGGGCCTGCTTATCGGCATAGGCTTGCCCTGTGTATCATTGCTATCTGCTGCAAGACACGTGTGCTATTGTTTGTGGTCTTAGGCTCTCTTTTAGGCTCTCTTCCATGAAGATTACACGGGTCTGGGATGAAAGGGGCAAGGTCACTTCTCTCCTCACCACTTCTGCGACTGCATAGCTGCGCCGTTGTGCTATCTGCCATGCTCGGCTTGCTCATGTTGTGCTCTTCTGTGCCACCTTTTATATCTGTGGGGAAAGGAAAGGGCCTTCAGGTGTGTGTGATTTAGGTTAAAAGCTGACTTGCCTGACACTGGGGTTGGGACATGAAAAGTAGACAGGTTTTACATTAGTCAGTTGTCTTGGGTGTGTAAAAGAGTTTGATTCAGAATGTATTGTCTTTGTATTGGAAAGGGGAGGGGTTGGAGTGTCAGAGTATCCTACGGGATGGGCTAGGGAAGGTTTGTGACATGAACGAGAATGACTGGGATGAAGAACATAACATAGGTGATTGTGGGAATGATAGTATTCTGTCATAGTAGATTGTGATTTTGGAAGATGACAATCAGAGGTACGGGATTGGTAGGGTTGGGAGTGCAGAAAATAATAACCAGATAGGCGAGAAGGATGGGTGTATTCGATTGGAGACCGGTGAAATAGAATTCTGGGAGTTATGCTTTTTGGGTGCAACCGGGTTTGGGACCTTAGAGGATGGATTATGTATGGAGGGGTTGTTGGGTTTGTGTAGGAGAGATTTAATGGGAGGAAGAGGGGCAGATGTGGCACAGCCCAAAAAGGTCTCAAAGATTTCACCCTCCTCTTCTCCTTCCTTGGTAACATACCCCGTCTCGCTTTGGGCATTCCCAGAGCATAACACTGTGCTCCCAAACCTAGGTGATCTTTCCCTGCTTGTTTGCCTTCAGGGTTGGGATAAGAGAGGGTCAGTCCCTTCGTGGCCACCTGAATAAGGGGTTCCTGGGATTTACTTGCGAGAACACCCTCAGGTTTCTCACAGTACTTTACCAGGACTGCTCTACTCTCTGTCTTGGACTTTCTTCATTCTGCACGTCATGCTAAGCACTCTTCTCTTCTTATTCTCTTTGATCGTTGTGCTGCATTCAACACTGATGATCACACACTCCTACTGTCTGCTCTTTCCTCTTTTGGCTTTTCTGGCTCTCTCTTAGCCTGGCTTGAGTCATACCGATCCCAGAGGACTTTCTCATCTCCTGGGTGGGGGCTTCTTCTACAACATGTACACTTACCTATGCTGTCCCTCAGGTTTCGCTCCTCTGTCCTTTTATTTTGTCACTTTACACTTCCTTGTTGGCTGGGATTATTTCCTCTTTTGGTTTCTCACAGCACTTCTATGCTGATGGCACACAACTCTTTCTTTCCTTTCCACACTTTACTGATGACATCCACCATAAACTTAGCACCTGTCTTCTAGCTTTTCAGTCTTGGATGTCAGACCACTTTTTGGTACTTAATGCCGCAAAAACCGAGGTTATTTATTCCATTCCTCTACTATTTCTCCTTCTCCATCCAATTAATTTATATAATGTCCAACTCCCCAGTTACATATCTCTCCTGTGGCCCGTAGTCTGGGTCTCTATCTTAATTCAAAACTTTCTTTCAGTCACCATATTTGCCTAACTGCCCTTTCCTTTCAATCTCCTGTGTACAATTTTCGAAAAGCCTGTCCTTGCATGACATATAAAGCTACTCAACTATTGGTGTCTGCTCTAATCTTCTCACAGCTTTTCTACTGTTCTTCTGCACTCTTTGGACTTCCTTTATCTCATCTTGCTCCGTTTAAATTTGTGTATAATGCTTCTATTTGTGGTCTCTGTTTGCTTGCTACTCATGATTCTATTTCATCTTCTTTGACTGATCTAGGATGGCTCTCTTTCCAGCACCATTTAAAATGTAATTTTCTATGTCTAGTTTTTAAATCTCTCCATGGTCTTGCTCCTCCCTATCTTTCTTATCTTATTGCATTCTATTCTCCCTCTCGTCCACTTTGTTCTGCGTCTCATCATCTTCTCATAATTCCTTGTCTCCCCTGTGCTCAAACTCGTGTTCGCTCTTTCTCTCTCTTAGCATCCTTGCACTGGAATACTCTTCTATTATATCTTAGTTCTATTACTCTTTATGTATCTTTTTGGGTCTCTCTTCGATCCTACCTCCTCTCAACTGGTTAATGAATGTTACTGCAATCAAATATATATGCTGTGTTTTAAATGTCAATTTTATTTTTATTGTATTGTGCTTGTTCTTATTGGCAGCACTTTGGTTTAAGGCACTAATTAAAACGAAATAAAACACAAATACAAATAAAACAAACACATATCAAAGTTCTATTTCTATTAGGATCTTCACATGCACAAGTTCTTGTTTGCAGTAATTATCATGGGTCTCACGCCTTCAGGCCTGGACCCCTTTGTACCACAATGTTTACTCCTGGTCTCTCTCGATCAGGGTTGGACCATGGATCTCCCTCATTCAGGCACGGATCCTCTTGATATCAAAATCAAAGACTTTCAAATGTGAGTCCTGCGACGGTTTAAGCAAAACAATCATTCTCAGTAATCTTTTTGCTTTCGTTTCTCTCGGCGGGATACCTTACAGACCATTGATTGAGCATGCTCGTGGTACCGGACCACTCTGTTAATGGTATCAAGTCTTTCAATCTCAAGTTCAAATATTCCTCAGCAGTTTAGCTTTACTCGCTTCTTTCCTCACATGTGCTTAACAATGTTCATTCCAGCACTCGTTTTACAATGTTTCCGCTTGCAACCTTGACTTCAACACCGACCGGTCTTGCATCAGTCTCTCTAACTCAATTCTGTGATGATCTGTCTAATGCTTCTTTGTTCTTGGAGCCAAGGATTATACCCCAGTGGCTGCTGCTCTGCCCGACCTTGGTCGGTTATGCTGGAGGACCTTGGGTACATCTGACACTCTCCTATTGTTGTTTTCTCCTGCAAATTTGCACTTAAATCTTCTCCCAAGCACCTCCAATATTGCGTCCCATCAATGGCCTGCACAAGCTGGGAGCAGCTCCCACTCCAAGGAGCAGGCAGGCTTTCTGGCATCTCGGTGCCTATGAACTTCTTCAGATGGTGCACATGGGACTAGTAAATGCAGATAGGTGCTGCAAACCAGGATGCGCAGCTGGTAGACCCACAACATTAAGGAGAGTCTGAGATCACGTTGGGTCACCAATATGTAAGGAGAAAGTCAAAACAAAACCCGAGCAGTAAAAATAATTCAAAAAGACAAATAATCACTGCAATTCTATGCAAAGGAAAACAAGGTTTATTACATGCAAAAAGGTCTCAGACGGACCCATAGAACTGAACTGACATGGAACTCATCACTTCCCAAGACATTACAGGTTACCATGAAGTGCTCAAACCCTCCACCTCACACACCTTCACCCCCCTCCTCCTCGCCCCACAACTCCCCAGCACACCCTCTCCCCCTTCCCCCTCCCCTCACAACTCCCCCACACACCCTCTCCCCCCACAACTCCCCCACACATGGTGTCCAAACAAATGCTTCATGTGTCTGTGTCTATTGCCTTAATCAGGCTGCTCCATCTACATCCTTCCACTTCCTGCTCCTGGTGGCGGCATGTCCGATCGGCGCAAGGTGCACGCTGACATGCGCAGTAGGCTGGTTTGGGTGGAGCTGGATGAAGAACGCATGGCCGCTTGCTCCAGTCTGGGGCTGGACGCTCAGCCTCCATGGAATCCGCAATGCGGTAGAGGACCTGCCTTAGTGCAGACACCTCCTTGCATAGTCTTGTGGCGTACTGGAGGGCGGAGCGACCTCTGAACGGGCCCATGAGATTCAGAGCTCACCCTCCGGCACCTTAAAACAAGATAGCTGCACCTTGAGGAGGATGTGGTGCAGGATTATCTTATTCCAAAACCAATCAATAAGGACAAGTCAATGGTTTGGCAAAGGGAAGTCCGTTTAATGACCAGTACAAAAAAACGGGGAAACAAATGGAAATCATCTGAGCTGCGATCGCCTGTCTACATGCAATTCTATTGGTCGGGAAAGGTAACTTAAGTATAGGTACTAAATCATTATATGGTAACAGGGTGTGAGGATTGGATAACTCTTATCGGATGGGCGTCTACGCTCAACCCTCTACATAACTCATGACAGACGTCACTACTAGTACGACATCTCATTGGTTTTACAAGCTATAGGACCCTAGATTACTTGGTCCATTGTGATTGGGCAGGTTACACCCCTAGACATAAATCTCCACATTAATTAGCAGCATGCAGAATGGACACCCAGGGGCGGAATGCCCCAAGATTCACCCTGCCTCCTTTCCATCAATCACTACCCTTAGGCCTATGTGTCAATTAGTTGGCTGAGAGTGGCCTCGGACCTTAACTTCTTATCTGGAAAAGTTATGGCAACCTCTGGATTTGGATGACATCAGATGTGGGCATCTCTTCGCGCCAGGCTGGTCACATGTCAATTCACTGTGAATCAGCTTCAATTTCCCTCTATTTGTGTGTTAGATCCTTTGTTCGGCCTCGCCACCTGCCTGGGCCTCCTTATCTCGACCTTCACGGGGCAGGCTTCTATGCTCTTAAGTTTTGTTTCTTCGAAGTTACAGCTCTCCTCCCTTACTGGAGTTGACCTCGAATTCCTAGCCATGTCTTGCTTCTTGCTGAGTTTCGATTCCGCTCTTCTGTCTGACTTTGAGCTAGTTTTTGAATCCTGGCCTGTTCATCCTCAATCATCCTAGGCATAGTTCTGCTTGTGTTAAATGGAGTCGCACTTGTGTAGTGTGCTTCTTGAGGTAGATATATAGTTGGCGCTTGCCGCTCTATCCTCCTACTAAGCGTTGCAAGCAGAATCGTTTTCTTAGCTTCTTGTGTTCCAAGCCTATTTACAGGCATTTCGCCACTACCATACTTCCATTCTGTTTAAATGTTTACGTTTCTACATAGTTCAGCATTGTTTCTTCTTTTATGTGCATTACATCCTTATTCGCTACATTTCGTCTTTGTTTATCACCTTTTGGTTGTTGTTTCTTTCATAAGTGAGTCTGTCCGGACCATTGTGACATCAGCATTCGCCTCCAATGAGAGCCCTTTGGGTCTCTTCCGGGACAGTTTGTAAGTAGTCTTCATTTTGCATCAGCTGATGATATGGTTGTCTCAATGGGTATCGTGCGGCCCATGGTTGTCTGGTTATTGGTGCTTCAATAGGTATACAAGTCCCTCTGATGGGCACTGGACAGAGCCCTACTGTGGCTCTATGTTGGTTTATTTGCTCCTTGTACGTCACATATCTTGGTGAGTATGCTTCTGGCATCTCAACATGGGTGGCTGGAGGGCAGGCCATATCTGGGACCTCCTCTACACACCCCCCTCTGGTCGGTTTATCGACCACTTCTTCTTCCTCCTTTGAATTACTCTTGCTTGGATCTTCTGCATCCCATTCTTTGTCTTCTGGGGTTGTACATGATGGTGTAAACGTGTGTTTTCTCGGGGGCCATATTTGTATCACTCCTTTCACGTTTCCTGCTGTTTTTACATGTTCATCTTTGTTCCAGGTCATAAGCTGACACTGACCATTTGGGCTACAATAGATCCAAATTTCCTTCATAATGTCTACGTCTTCTGGGATACACACATTTTGTTCCTTCTGGCACAAATTTGCTCGCCTTTACGAAGTCTCTTATTTCTTCATCTGTTAGGTCTCTCGGCTTCCATCCTGGTTTGATGTCAATCATGAACTTCATCCCAATGGCTTTCTACGCACTTTTCTGGCATTGTGTGATGATTGTTTTGTTAACACAAAATCCTAGTAGTATCATAAATAGCAGGGCTCCCAGAAACTTGAATGTATCCGCCATCCATTGTGGGACCCATGAAAATAGTGTTCCAAACCAGCTGTCATCATCAACTTTGTCAGTTTCATTGGTCATCTGGTTCTGTAGGTTTGTCAGCATACTTATGGCTTCTGTTAAGTTTCCATTTTCTTCGTCATGCGATGGTGTGAATGTGCAACACGATTCTCCAATTTTTGTGCAAGCACCTCCATCCATCGCTGTGATCATGTCAAGTACATATCTGTTCTGGAGGGTCATCAAGTCGGATTGCTCTTAGTTCTTGTGCATTTAGTGTGTGGGTGCGTGTAGTGGTCAGTGCTATGTGTTCATTCATTCCGATCTGATCCTGTCTCAAGCCTTTCTCTTCATTCGTTAACTCAAGTGTGTCTGTATCACTGCTAATTACATTCAATTTTAGTTCATTTACCATACCATCGGATTCTCTCTGGACTGGAATAACTATATAGGGTCTAGGCGCTTGTGTGGGGCTTGTGCGTACATTATCAGGTGGGTGCACTGCAATTGGACCGCTACGTGCACCAATAAAGAATGCAGTTGTGATTGTTAGTGACAAAAAGACAATGATAATCACTATGCATATACGTATGATCATGCGGTACGATAGGTGGCAGCATTTCCTTCCAGGGAAGCGGGGTCACCCCTCTGCTGATGGGATGACCAGGTTACTGTTCTGGGCCCCCATTCTGATTATAGGAAATGTCAATGTTCTATTCTTTTCATTCACTCCATTTTGGTTCTCGAAAGTTAGTGTCTTAAAGTGTCTGGTGCTTTGTAAGCGCCCCCCCTCTTGTGGGTGATAATTGTCTCTGGATATGGGATACAGTTCCCTTGCTAGACTATGGAAAAAGATTAGACTAACACATTTGGCGAGTCACATTCATTGTGCATATTCAAAATAGGTGAGATCCCAGTCCACCCCCCGAATCTGATTCAGTCCTGAGGACATGCTGGACTCTGTTCAATGCAAAAATAATAAAAAATAAAAAGCTAGCAATCACTTAAAATTAAAGTAAAAAAATAATAAGAAAAATAAAACAGTGAAGTTCTTGTCTCTGCTTCCACGATCTGTCCCTCGGTGGAAAGATGACTTGGTTGGTTCTGTTCCTTCGATCTGTCCCGCGGCAGAAAGTTCACTGGTATCTCCTCAGATACTCTCTTTGAAAGTTAGAAAGCTCCACTTGGAGCATAATGCCATGGAGAAGTGTTCCCATATGCGCAACATTAGCTGGATCTCTGATGAAGGTGATGACATCCACGTCAGCAGGCCTCCCCACCATTTCTGGAAAGTCAGTAACTAGACGAAACAGGACGTCGTGTGCCAGGCGGCTGTCCTCGGGCGACAGGGACATTTGTCCTGCTTTGCTGGTTTCGGGATCACTGGCCTTTCTATTGTCGTGAACAGTATCTACACTGTCCTGCTGCGTGGATTGCTACTAAATAGTTTAGTGTAGTCCACAGTTGGTTCAAATGTTCTGTGTTTGTTGGATCTCGAATGAATGTCAGTGTGTCTGTGGTTCTTCCCACAATAGCTGGGCACTCCTCTATGATGCGAAAGAAGAGTGTATGTACGAGTTCATCTATAATTTCCTGCGGTGGAAGTAGTTGTGCATTTATCACTGTATTCCGGTAACTCGATGAAGGCTTCCGCGATGACAGTAAGCAGTTGCCAGATTACCTTTTTGTTGGCAGGATCTTGGATAAAGTCTTTGATACTGGTGACTCTCCCTACAAGTGACGGATATGTCTCTAGCACTAGCTGGAAACAGGACAACACATCCCTTGTGATATTGCTGCTAGGTGACACCATAAAAGCTGCAAAGCGACGTCTTGCTCTTTGATGAGTTTGATGCTGTGTTTAGCTCCTTAGGCTAAATCCTTGATCACAGTCTATTTGAGTCTTGTTTCTCAACAACGCTTCGGTATAATTGCTTTATAAGTCTGAGTCACCAAACATATTGTGGCTTAGATGCGCAATTGTCTTCATCACCCTACAACTGAGATGCATTGAGTATCCGTTATGTCCTTATCCCCCTTTTGCTTAGAAGAACTGTCCAGTTGAAGCCACAACTTGCTAACGGGTTCTTTGTCTTTGCCTTTCTGCTCATGCATCCTTCTTCCTCGTCATGGATCTCGTCTGCACATGCTGAGGTTCTTCCCCCGTTGTCTGTAATTTCTTCGCGGTGGGGTGCAGCTTGAGGGCTTGCTCCGATAAAGGGCTTATTGTCATTTAAAAAAATCCATGCTCTCCTGCCCTGCAATTTTACTGCTGATGGAGTGCAGTCCTCTACGATGAAAGGGCCATTGAATCTTGGCTCGTCCCACCTTTTCCTTGTTTGGTGTTTTACCAACACAGAGTCTCCAGGGAAGATGAATGGCGTACCTAAACCTTGAACTGTGTCTGTTTCAGCATCTCCTGCTGCATTTTGAGCTGTGCTGCTTTTCATTGTTCCTGTAGTTAGACTGAAATGACAGCAAGACTGGATGTCATACAGTTCAGGTATTGCGACAATTCGGTTCCCAGGACCACACGGGTTGACTGGGCATCACATCTAGCTCTATATTGGGGGTAATAGGGGTGCTCATTCTTCTTCCTGTGACTATCTGTTATGCTTGAGCTAAAACATGGCGCTGATGCGCAGTGCATTCTGGGGCACTCAGAGCTATAATGGACATTTATTCCATGCCTCAGTGAAAAATGCACTTGCTTTGTTAAAAAACATGCTGTCAATGTTATTTGTTGCTGAACCTGGTATGCAGACCTCAGTCAAGGACACTGTGCTGGGAAAGCTGCTGGGATCCACAGGTGCCGGCTGGCACCAGATATAAAAAAGGGGTTTTGTTATATCTTGCTCAGGATGAGTTATGGAATTGATTTCCGTGGTGCTTTAGAAGAGGGAAGCTTTGCTCCTTGGGGTTACTGTCGGAGGACCCGGCCGGCAACCAACGGTCACTTAGCAATGCGCAAGCGCTAATGCCAGAAGGTTTGAGAAATTGACACCCCTTTTCGAGGAGGGCATATTTGCAGAGCTCTGGAAAGGTCAGGTGGAAAAAACACAAAGACCTCAGTTGGAGGGGGGACGCCTTGTTCCGACCTTCCTGTGGGCTGTTGTGCTCTCTGCCTGGCTGTTACCGGGGTCTTCCAGCCGCTTCTGGCGAGATGAGGGATTCAGTTATGCCCATGGTGATGTATTTTCTTTCTCTTCTGTGATTTATTTCTATTTTATCACTTGTTGCTTCTTAGCTATGAATACATAGCTGTATAAGTGCTCATTATCTTGCTAACTGCATGACTGGTTGTGAGTTATTGCTCCGTCTACCTGCGTTCAAAGTATTTGCTCTGTTCTGCAAATGTACTGGTGATAAATAACTGTCTGTGCACTCTTGGCAAGCAATACACTATCTTGTGCGGCGTAAGATGATGGTCGGAGCCTGGTTGGTTCCGAAGAGCATACAATGCCAGTGGAAGGCAGTGCAACCATCCCCTCTTTAGAGTAAGCTTCAACGTGGCTATCCTTTTCTTTAACAAGCCGTAGAGCCTCTCACAAATACCATTACCTTCCGGATGATACGCCGACAAGAATGTGTGCTTTATACCAAGCAACAAGCTGATCTGTTCAAAGACTGAGTTGAAAAAATGAGCCCCATTGTCTGATCTCATCACCTCGCACACCCCCATCTAGGGAACACTTCCCTCACCAGCAATTTGGCTGCACAGGTTAAGTCTGGGTGTGTACAGGGACCTGCTTCTATCCATCTAGAGAATGGACACACCACTACAATTAAGTACCTGTACCCGTTACACACTTGGATCATGTCGACGTAGTCGATATGTAAGTGCTGAAAAGGGCCATTTGGCCGTGGGAGAACTCCTCTCACTACTTTTAATGTGTGCCCAGCGTTGAATTGCTGTCAGATTATGCAGTTCACCAAAAAGAATGCAACGTGCTCTGCTAAATTCGGTATGAATCAGTCTTCTGTGAGCATTGCAGCTAGATTCTCTTTCGACATGTGTAATGGGTAATGTAATTGCTCAATGCTATATTTAGTAGGGCTACAGGCATGACCGGTTTACCAGTGCTGTCTTGCTTTCACAATCCGTCAGAGGGGTTTAAAGAACACCCTTGACGTTTGCAAAGGTTCTTCTCGTTCTGAGGTGCCTCCACTTGAAGCTCCATTAATTGTGTTTGCCCCATGTTACTATAGACTTCGGGTCTGGTTCGTGCTACCATCATTCGTTCATGGGTGCATGCCACTTCTACTTCCATGATCGTCTCACTTTTGGAGGCCATGCGCTTGGCTTCCGTGTCTGCTGCGTGATTTCTGCACAACACTAAATCATTCCTGTGAGTATGGGCGGTGCATTTCACGACCGCTATACACACTCGTAGCTGTAGTGCCTTAATCAGCCTGTCCAATAAGGCTGCGTGCTGCACTGGTGTGCCGTCTGCTCGGAGGTATCCTCTCCTTTTCCAGCGCGCTAAGTCTGCGTGCTCCATGGGTGTCACATAGGCAGAGTCACTGTACACCGTGACTTCCTGGTCTGCGTGATTCTCAATGGCGAATATCAATGCCAATAACTCTGCAGCCTGTGCTGAGAAATGAGATGGTATTTGTGCACTGACGAGTACTTGTAATTCTCAGTTTGCTATGCGTTTTATTACAGCAACGCCTGTGTATCTTTGTCCGTCTTCTTGGTCGATTCTTGAAGAACCGTCAATGAAAACAATCTCTCCTCCTGCTAGGGTGTTTTCTTTAATCCTTGGGATTTCATCATAGAATTCCTCATAGTTTGCACAGTCATGTATCGGTTCTCCTTCAGTGACTGGCTCGGCTATGAATGTAGCTGGGTTTACTGTTTTGCATCAAACTATTTTGATTGATGGATTAGATATAATCACCTCATAGGCAGAAGTTCTTTGAGCTGTCAGTGTACCCTTCGGTTTCTCTCAGTCCATTCAATCTTTTCCTTTGTCGCCTGGGCCTTCTTTAGGGCCTGGAGCAAGGGCTTGGTATACGAGCTGTAATGCTCTAACATAATTGCACAGGCCTAAGAAGCTCTGCATTTGCTTTACCATGAGTGGCTTTACTGTGTTCATAATAGTTTCAGCCCTTTTTGGGGTTACCTTTTTCCCCTCATGCGAAATTAATTGGCCTATGTACAGCACCTCCTGTTGACAATAATGCAGTTTTTCCTTGTCAACCTTATAACCCTTCTCAGCCAGTATAGTCAGTAGCTGAACTGAATCGCGCCTGCATTGTTCTTCTGTCGTGCTGCAGATCAGAATGTCATCCACATACTGCAAGACAACGCTTTCTACAGCAATATTGCTCAGGTCCATCTGAAGGATGCTGTTAAAGATGGACGGGGACTTACAGTACCCCTTTGGCAACCTTGTGCTTTTCAGACGCATTTGTCTGAATGTGAATGACGTCAGATCTTGCGAATCACGGTGCAACGGGATTGAGAAAAAGGCATTTTTCAAATCAATCATATTTTGCCTCGACAGGTATGTTGCATAAAATTGTAGATGGATTAGGGAATAGAGGGAACTCGGCTTCAACAATATCATTTAATGCGCTCAAATCTTGGATTAAACGCCAAGAGCCTCCCTTGGACTTATTTACAGGATATATCACCGTGTTTCATGGTGACTCTGATGTCACTAGAATGCCATGGTCCATCACGGCGGAAATTGTCTTCGCGATTCCTTCATCTGCCTCTCTGGACATGGGATATTGTTGCGCTTTTGGTAAAATTGCTCCAGGCTTCAGCTTAATTTTCACTTCTTCCACCCACTTCAGGAGGCCTACGTCATAAGGTCCTGTTGTCCATACTGAGACAGGCACCTGGGCCATGTCGCCATCTAAGTATTCCGGACGTGTCAGTGCCAACATCATTCTCTGAGGCACTTCTCTTTTGGTCATTTAAACCCAAAATATGAGACTCACTTCCACTCTCATCTCTTCTGAGTCAGGTCGTTCTTCAAACAGATCGTCATTGGCGACGTCAGTCACTCAATACCATTCTTCAATGGCGATAATCGCACACCATTGTCTGCCTTCATCATCGTATCCGTCGACCAATGCTACTTTCCCTCGCACTGCTGCTGCATGTATCATCAAGGGAAATACTTGTCCCTCCTCTTCATGCATAGGTATTCTTGGTCTGAATAGAAACTCATCCGGGGTTCTCATAGTTCTATCTGCGAGGCCTGGCAATCCTGCCATAAGCACACGCATTCCATATTCGAAGACCTCTGGCTCAAGAGGCGTGGCCCTCATGGCTATGTGCCCAGATTATGCCCTTATTATTTTGCACATGTTTGATTCATATATTCCCGGAGCAGAGCATACTATGCCCTCCTCTGTAAACAAGATGGTCATATTCAATTTTGTCATTAAATCTTGACCCAAAATGTTTACTGGGGTCTGACACGAATACAACAAAGGTACATTCATTTCACATTCTCCTATGGAGACTGGGAGTGCGTCTGTAAAGGGAACTCGACTGTGAGCTCCTGTAAAGTATCTATAGCCTCGCCGGATAAGGAAAATTTTCCTTCTCGTATGCACGAGCGTGTTGCCCCGTGTCAACTAAGTAGGAATATTCTTTACCCCCTATGGCGACATTCACCCTAGGTTCCCTATTAGGGTCTGGTCTCACTGATAGGATAGAGAACATCAGGGTTTCCAGTCAGCTGTCCTAGTTCATATATAAGTTAGGTCCACTGTACGCGTGTGGATGTTCTCCATTCCCGGGGTTGCCTCCCCTCGCGGAGTTCGTGCCCTTTGATATTTGTGGTGGTACCTGTTGGAGTTGCTCTTGTGGCAAGTTCCCCAAGCTCGGGGGTTGCACACCCTGTTGCGCACTTTGCTGCATGCCTGGTGCTTGCTGCTATATTGTGTGATTATGTGCACCGCCCTGTTGTGGGATTGCCAGTGCATTCTCTGCGCCTGCTCCCAATCTTTGGCTATTTTGCCACGCGCTTTGGCTTCTGCATGAGCGCTCCAGGTGGCCCGTTATTCCACACAGCAAACACACTGGCGGTGGTCGGGCTATTTGTCTATTTGGCAAATCTGAACTGCCCATCTGCACGTTTTGAAAGCCTCCTTGATTATTCTGGAAACACCCTTGATTACTCTGCCAGCCTCTTCCTCTAAATCCCCTTCCCCTTGGTTATTGTCCTACGAAACCCTGGTTATTCTGCTGCGGGATAGCCACCTGTTGTGGGTTCTGTTCAGCTCGGCTAGTCAGCATGGCTCCTTCTAGAGCGTACTTGGATAATTTCTTTTGCACCGCTTCACTTCCTCACCTTTACGAGTTGCCTCCTTTTTCCGATTCTTTTCTTGCAACAGTCTGCAATAATGTGCAATCGTCAACTGTATTTCAGCCCAAGGTTTAGCCTCAACTCCTACCAATTTCTTGAGCTGTTTTTGTACAGGCTCTGGTAACCCTTGGTATAAAATGTGGTAAAACACAGGTATGGATTTTGGCCAAGATTCATGCCTTTCCAGCATCCGTGTGTCTTGGAAAGTCTGCATATAAATTAACGGGTCTTCTGACTCCTTCATTTTACGAGTCATTATAGCTCCCATATCGGAAGTATCTGGGTAAAGCATTCATAGCGCTTTCCATACTGCTGCTCTGCAATTATTAAATGGTGCTCCGTCATGAACAAGAACTTAAGAATTGATAAGAGTTATAATTTTACTCTAATGCGCCAACCACTTGTTTTGAATTTGTTTTCGGTGAGTACTCTCATAAATTAAATATGAAAAGCAAAATTCCACAAATTAATATTTGCAAGTAGTCAATTTTGTAATTCCATTATTCCATTTATTGTAGACTACACTATACCAACAACAGGATCTTCACTTTTCAAAGGAAATATGACACAAATGTGAAACAACAGTTTAAGAAAAAAAGTGTTACACCAAAAAGTTTTGCTTCAACACCATCTTCATCAGATGTGGAAACCTCTAGTGATAAAGAAATCTCAGAGATTGAAACAGCACCAACTGTGCTCACCAGAGAAAATAGACCTAGAGATGACCAAATCATAGAACCTGAAATGTGTCCTTTTTTGGAAGAAGTTCTACCATACAGAAAGAGTTCACGTATAAATCAGTCCAATCTTCGTGGAGTGCCATCAAAACAAAAGCAGCTTCCAGGTATCTCCCTCTCCAACGCCCCAGAGGCAAGAGGGGAGGTATTGGAAAGATACGCAAACGAAAACCTAGAATTCAATGGATACGTTTGCATGTGATGCCAACATGTGTAGTCTACAATAAATGGAATAATGGAATTACAAAATTGACTACTTGCAAATATTAATTTGTGGAATTTTGCTTTTCATATTTAATTTATGAGAGTACTCACCGAAAACAAATTCAAAACAAGTGGTTGGCGCATTAGAGTAAAATTATAACTCTTATTGATTCTTAAGTTCTTGTTTGTTTCTGTATAGCAACCACACATGGATTAGAGAATGACTCATGCTGACAACCCTATCATTAAAAAATGGAACAGTTTTGACCACGTAACTGTCTCCAAGGCAAGCTTTTTTGTTTGGGTGCTCCATCATGGGCAGTGTTAATTATGGTAACACCAGGGTACCCAGCCCGTGCCCATACATCGTCTGCTCTCTCACCGAGTATGGCAATCAGGAGACCTTTAATGTCCCCTATAGCTAATGTGACACGCCCTGTCATTTTTTCTAACTCGTGTTTCCACTTCCCAGCTCCCGATGTCAACATTGGAAGCTTGTTTTTCAAGTTCTCTCGATCCATGTGTGGCCATGGAATATATTGCGGTCTAGCTCCCCCTTTTTTTAAAAGCGGGAATTGGAACACGCAGGCTTCCATCTCTTTCTCCATAGCTCTCCTATCTACCGCTGGGGTAATATTCCCACTTGGTCGTCTTCCTGGCAATATTCTCAACCTGTCCGAGTAGGCGGGCATCGGAACCGCCCTCTGACCATGGGGTGTTCCTTTGTGTCGGTCAGACTGTGTGGTGGACTATGATGCCCTTAGTACTGACTTGCTAGTGTCGGACCATCGTACCCCTTTGTCCCTTAGGAGCCGCTTTTCACACTGTCTCCCTTCTTTATTTGCCACGCATTCCGTCTCCTCTCCAGCGTCGGACATTGTTTGTTCCCAATTCACACAGCTCCTTGCGTCGTCTTCGTTCTTACTGATTTCCAGCCTATCCAGGGACAGTCTCCTGCTCCCACTACTTCGGGTGATGTCTTCAGTGTCATACAGCTGAGTGCTTTCTAAGTGCTCGTCTTCCCTTTCCCCTTGGGATACTCACTCTAACCCAATTTCATCATATATTTTGTTGAGCGTCTCCCCGATGCTTCTGGTGTCGAAGTCATCCTCAATATTTGTCCAACTAATGCCTGGTGCTAAATCGTACACAGGTTAAAATTCTTCAATGTCTTCCTCGCTTCTTCTATGACCATATCTTCTTCCCTTCTCCTTTCATTACTATGTTTGTCAGCCCTTTGAACTTCCTCATCTTTTCGCCTCTTTATCCTATTTTGACATACTCTTTGCTCTTCTTCCAAACTGTTCTGATTCTGTCTGTACTGGTCATAGGCTGCCATCTGTTTGCGATCAATTTTTTATTCTTGCTGTTCGCGATATAGCTGTTTTCGCCTTAACTTATCTTTCCTATTTATCCTTTTGTCCCTCATTTCTCTTAACTTCTCCTTCTCCCTTCTCTGTGTCTCATCAAACCTCGCCCTTGGTCTCACATCATCACTTCCTTTTCCATCAAGTTTCAACAATATCTGTCCTCCCATCCATTCATCTTTCGCAAATGCTATCTCGTAAGTTCTGTCTTCATTTCCGTTCCATTTCGTTCCCTCTCTCACTCTATCGAGAGGTGCACTTATATGTGCCTGGTCCTTCCTCTCATCATCGTGTCTCTCCTTGTCCCTTGGGACTGCGGAGGCAAGGTTTTTATCCTGATCCTTCCCCCTATTTTAGTCACTACTGTACGTAGGTGACTCATATGCGGGGTTGCTGTACCCCGTAGCTGCCTTGAGCTCTCTTAGTGGGTAGGGTCCCTCTGACTTACTTCCTTATGTTTCTATTTTAGGTGGGGCTGGTGGCACGGATGGCGTCTCACCCCCCTCTGTGCATACATTTAATATCCAGTCTGCGGGTGGCTCTTTCTATTTTGACTGTTCGAACATTTTCCAAAGTTCTAGAACAGCGAGGCGTTTCTCTAGTTTCTTGCCTGTATATGTGGCATGCAAATAAGTCGTCATATGTTGTAAGACAGCTTTAGAGAATGACCCATTCTGTGGCCATGGCATAAACATCTTGTGGGCAGTGCCCATCACCCACTCCGTGCTGTATTTCTTAAGCTTGGGTGCATGCTTAGGCAATTGTTTACACAAGTGAGCTAGCGGAGTAATATCTTCCATGATCAATCTGCTTTAGCAAGACTTTCATGCAATTTCACTACTCCCAACAATATGAGCGAGCACCAAATGTCGCAAGCTCCAAACCACTCTTCTCCCACAAAATTATTGTTGTTAGTTTTTTTATATCACCAATTCATTCAAGAACATCAATTCATGTGTGATTCTCTCTTAGTTATAGAATCGCGAAAAACCCTTAATCAATTTCAAATAATCATGGAACCGAATGTTCTTACATGTGACACATCAACAGAGCATGTATGATGAATGTTAAACAGACTAGACAGACTAGACAGACACCAGCTGGACACAGATATCTCTGCCTTCTAATCAATACCCCGACATGGAGTTTAAACAAACTCCTTTTATGACGACTTTAATGGTCATAGCAGCCTAATTTTTCCCTATTATGTGGGACTATGAGTTCACGTTTCTTCTGACCGCTATATTAAAGCGCCGGAAAAAGGTGAATCCTTTACCTTGGGTGTCCTCCCTGGTATCCTCTCTCTTTATCTCGGGTGTCCTCCCCGGTATCGTCTCTTTTTTATCTCGGGTGTCTATCCCGGTATTCTCGGTCTTCTCTCGGGTGTCTATCCCAGTAACCTATGTTTTCTCTCGGGTGTCTATCCGGGTATACTCTCTTTTTATTCAATTATCCTAGAGCCATTATTCCCCTATATATCCAGTCTTCTCTACTTCTGACTATTTTGTTTTCTCCACCTCCCTCCGTTACCTTTTCCCTTACTTATTCTAATGCCTAAGGACATTTTCCAAAGCATCAATTGTTTGTTTCACTCACTGCTCGCATCGTTCCACTCTGAATCCTCGGGATCACCGCCTTCTTCTACCACCTCCTCTGGTATTTTCGTCTGATCGGCTGCCTGTAGGAATGAGAAGGGTTATGCTTTGAAAGGCAGATTCCTTCAGACCCACTGCAGTTTTTATGGACTCACACTATCATTGTCCACGGGAAGCTTCTCAGTCTACTCAGCCAAATGGAGAAGGTCTTGTGATATTGCCGAAGACCTAGAGTTAATTTGTGTCGGCAATCAAAAGGTGTCTTATCAATAATCAGAATTCACTAGTTGATGGTCAAAACCATCCTCGTTGCTACCAAGTGTACTGGACGGCGGAGCAACCTCTGAACGGGCCCATGAGATTCAGAGCTCATCCTCCGGCACCTTAAAACGAGATAGCTGCACCTTGAGGAGGATGGGGTGCAGGATTCTCTTACTCCAACACCAATCAATAAGGACAAGTCAATGGATTGGCAAAGGGAAGTCCGTTTAATGACAAGTACAAAAAAACAGGGAAACTAATGGAAATCATCAGAGCTGTGATCGCCTGTCTCGCTTCAATTTCCAAATTTTTCATGCGAACAGTAACTTTTATAGCAAATTCTCGTCATCATTGACGTGCAAAACTCATAAGTTTGACATGCAATTCTATTGTTCGGGAAAGTTAACTTAAGTATAGGTACTATATCTGTATATGGTAACAGAGCGTGAGGATTGGATAACTCTTATCGGGTGGGCATCTACGCTCAACCCTCTACATTACTCGTGATAGACGTCACTACTAGTACAACGTCTCATTGGTTTTACAAGATATAGGACCCTAGATTATTTGGTCCATTGTGATTGGGCAGGTTACACCCCCTAGACATAAATCTCCACTTGAATTAGCAGCATGCAGAATGGACACCCAGGTGCGGAATGCCCCAAGATTCACCCTGCCTCTCTTCCATCAATCACTACCCTTAGGCCTATGTGTCAATTAGTTGGCTGAGAGTGGCCTTCGACTGTAACTTCTTATCCAGAAAAGTTATGGCAACCTCTGGGTTTGGATGACATCAGATGTGGGCATCTCTTCGTGCCAGGCTGGTCACATGTCAGTTCACTGTGAATCGGCATCAATTTCCCTCTATTTGTGTTAGATCCTTTGTTCGTCCTCGCCACCTGCCTGGGCCTCCTTATCTCGACCTTCACGGGGCATGCTTCTATGCTCTTAAATTTTGTTTCTTTGAAGTTGCAGCTCTCCCCCCTTCCTGTAGGTGACCTCGAATTCCTAGCCATGCGTTGCTTTTGCTGAGTTTCAATTCCGCTCTTCTGTCTGACAATGAGCTCGTTTTTGAATCCTGGCCTGTTCATCCTCAATCATCCCAGTCATAGTTCTGCTTGTGTAAAATGGAGTCGCACTTGTGTAGTGTGCTTCTTGAGGTAGATATATAGTCGGCGCTTGCCACTCTATCCTTCTACTAAGAATTGCAAGCAGAATCATTTTCTTAGCTTCTTGCGTTCCAAGCCTATTTACAGGCATTTCGCCACTACCATACTTCCATTCTGTTTAAATGTTTACGTTTCTACATAGTTCGGCATTGTTTCTTCTTTTATGTGCATTACATCCTTATTCGCTACGTTTCGTCTTTGTTTATCACATTTTGGTTGTCGTTTCTTTCATCTGTGAGTCTGTCCGGACCATTGTGACATCAGCATTCGCCTCTAATGAGAGCCCTTTGGGTCTCTTCCGGGACAGTTTGTAAGTAGTCTTCATTTCGCTCAGCTGATGGTACGGTTGTCTCAATGGGTATCGTGCAGCCCATGGTTGTCCCTCTGATGGGCACTGGACAGAGCCCTACTGTGGCTCTCTGTTGGTTTATTTCCTCCTTATACGTCACATATCTTGGTGAGTATACTTCTGGCATCTCAACATGGGTGGCTGGAGTGCAGGCCATATCTGGGAGCTCCTCTACAGTGGTGCTTGCCTCAAGGTCCTGCCTCAGGGAAGCATTGTTGTCACGCCCCTCCTGCCTTCCCTGGGCACTGTCTGCAACAAACTGCCCCACTAGGGCTATGAGCGCCTCCTGGCGCTGCACTGCGTTGTCCTATCTGCTTTACCCCCGCCTGTACACCAGGGGAGGTGTAGGGTGCATGTGTCACATCCCCAAATCCAGGTGGGAACTCTGTGGGACTCATGCTCCCATGAATGGCCTCCCCTCCAGACTGCTCCAGTGTGGTGTTGTGGTAGGAGTAGATAGGTGTGACCTGGAGGGATGGTGCGGAACTGGGTGTTGCAGGAAGGTCCGAGGAGCCGTCCTCGACAGGAACACACACCTGGCCCTGCACATCATTGTCTGTCTGGGGTGCCATAGCTGCCACCTCCCCAACAGAGCTGTTCTCTGCTGATTGTTCCCCATCGCCCACTGTCTCCTGTGCAGGTGTTGTGGGGACTGTGGCAATGGACCTTAGTGGCACATGTGCCGTGGCATCCTGTGCTGTTTTTGACTTCAGTGCCTGTCGTGGCTTGTCTGGGCCTTTCGATGTGGAAGGCCTGTTGCCTTCATCCCTATCCCTCTTCCAGGGAGTATTTGCCTGTGGGGGTGAGTCCCGGGCCTCACTGTCATGATCTGAGCCTCTGGGGGCCAAGAGAGGGACGGCATGAGTGATGGTTTGACAAGCATCATGCATACATTGGTATTATTGCTCTTCTACACATTAGAGGGGATTAGGCAGTGGAGTTTTGATGATCACGTTGCTTGCTATATGGGTGGAGCATGCAGGCATCTGTCAGGGTCACTCATGTTGGAGCTGGTATTTGCCATGTGACATGCATTTCTGTTGTGGACTGCGTGCAGTGTGACTTATGCCATTTTCATATTTGTGTGGTGTGTGTCAGGTATGGCATTGCCATGCTGCATGCATGCATGTGCATGTTTCTGTGCTGCGGACGGCATCTAGGCAGGGATGTGTCAATGTGTATGTATTGGGCCATGCATTGCCTCTTTGGACGTACAAATTGGTGGACTATCATCATACTTTGCATTACAGTGTTTTCTTAGGACACTCACCTCCATCCGCCGATGAAGTGGCGCCACGCTCTACTCGTCCACACCTTCTATGCCCTTGATGCCTATCGTGCTGGCGCAGATCTCCACCCACCGGCTTAGCTTTATGGGTGAGCTAGGACCACCGCTAGTAGCCATGGGCTGGCTCCGGTTTGCGACAGAATATTCCTGACCCTCATGCGCAGTTCGTCCTATCGCTTGTGGACATCCTTGATGGTGCGGGGGGGTGTTGCCTACGGCACTGACTTTCTGGGCAAAAAGTTGCCAGATCTCTTTCTTTTTTATCTGTGCCTCCTTCTTGAGGCTGTTTGCAAAAACAACCTCTGCATTGTCTGCCAATGACTCTGCCAGTATAGTAAGTTCATCCTCATTGAAGCGCTCTTTGCGCTGCCGGGAAGCACCATTTTTTACAGCTTTGGGCATGATTCTGGTGTTGAGGTCGATATCTGTAGTCGGAAAATGACTCCAGGTCCTGTGTGGTGAGGACTAAATGTATTGGCAGTTCTTTGGTGATGTGCTGAGCTAAACAGAGCCTCATGCTCCACATCCAGGCCTGTGTTCTATTCTGTTCATAATGTACTAGGCCTTAACATCCAATATGGTGATACTTCTTCCATGTTAACACGCTGACCTCACTTCTAACATAATACCTTTATGACTCCATCTTTAACCTGTTTCAACTCTTTCTGCACACCTCACTACAAAACATAACTTCAGATACAACACTAAACACAGGTCCTTTAGCACCGCCCTATCAATAACCACTGTAACCGCAAAATGTTGATTCTTCTGTGTTGCTATATGTGGACATCCAATATGTGTCAAAACTTACTACACATGATACATGTGCCTTCTGCCACGTCAACTTCACCCATCTCACACTATGATACGTGCTAATAGGTTTTTATCATCCTGAACCTTTTTGCCTGGCTGGGACACTGTACGTGCATCCCAACATTTTCACACAGTGCTTCATGTCAGATGCATGCTGCTTCTATACTAGCTGTAATTATCAACCAATTTAACATGACTCAATTTATTGACCTTGGAAGGATGAAGGGGGAGTCAGACCTGTTTTCATTCAAACTTGCAAAGAGCAAGTCAGTCCCCAAGTCATAGATGAGTATTTAACAATGAATCTATCCACCCAGATCTGTTGAGTCCACATTTTATAAAATGGCCGGCCAAGCTGTTTGCCGCAGCGGCTGCATTTTTGTTGTCACAAGCCTCTTTGAAGAACCCACAATTTCTGGAACAGAATCAAGTGTAGCACAATACATAATAGTAAAAGAGAGCACAGAAGACCGAAGCAGAATTCAAAGGACTATAACTGTATGCAGAGGCCCTCCAGTTTGGATTGCTCTTCGACAAATCCCTATTTGCAAAACGCATGGACAGCAGACCTGGGTACAACTGTTCACATCAAATCTGTAGATTTGCTAATAAGGAATGCAGTGTATAGTTATGTGATGCTATTAGACATTTATATTACGTCAACGACCAGTGTATTGATCTTGCGGCTATGATATCTTGTCCAATGAGTTGGTGTATTGTTCCCCAACCAATCAAAACAATGCAATTAAACAGCCTAAGTTAACACACATATAAACATTGTTACTAGTCAGAAATGCCGCAAATGCCGCAGATTACATACCCTTGGCTGTGATTGTGCAGTTCTGTTTCTGTCAATTTCTGTGTGATACTATTTGTAACTTCGTCTCTAGCTAGTGCTGTGTTTATGCCCAGCTTGTGAAATCAATGTACAGTGTCTTGGCCCTTCTAGGCAATTTCTTGGAGATAAACAAAGTGAGCCTCTTTTGTCTATAATACTATCAATTCCAGGACCTGCAGATTAATCTGTTTTATATTGGTGTGCAGTATATTGATTTCAAAATATAGCTGGTTATTAATTTAATCTGGAGGGGGGGGGAATCAGTGGGTTGGTTTTACTCAACTTTCAAAAGACCTACAAAATTATGAATTTGGCTGGAAATTCCATTTGTTGATACAAAATATTGGTCACCTTGATATTGGTACCAAGACTAAGAAAAAAGAATTCTGCACAAATGAAGACTATTGAATGTAACTAATGGAAACAAGAAGTAAGCAAAAACACCTCAACATAAATATTTTATTATACAAATCATAAAATATATAAAAGTAATATAAAAAAGGAACTCCTGGATTTGATCAGTATGGTTTAGAGTGTGTAAGGAGACGGTGGCAGGTTAGAATGGTGTATTGGGCTTGGGGAAGCACCTGCTTTTTGAAAGTTTCATTTTTAGGCAGGAAATGTGGTGATGGATTTAGCTGTTAATGTTTTTTTTTTTCTTTTTCTGGTGTGTCTATGCAATATGTAATTGAAAGCACATTTTTAAAACAATTACATCAAAATAAATGTATTGTTTGGATAAAAAAAAATACAATTAGTTTGTATTGTCTTCATTTAAAATGTATTTTTTTTTAACTGTTTACATTTGTCTCAATGTAAAATTAGTCACTATTGCATATTCATTTTTATTACGTATTATTCTCACTGAATCGTCATCACACAGGACTTCTTGAAGCCTTTGGGTGTGAGTAAAATGGTCAATGGCAGCTCATGTCATTCCTGCAGCCCACGGATGGAATTCTATCAAAAAAACTCAACTTTTAGCAAAGATGGGACTTGTGGTATAAATAGAAAAAATCATGTTCTATAGCAATACTCTGCCAAAAGGAATATTGAAGGAAAAATGTGTTGATTGTATTGGCATCATAGTATAAGAAACAGTGCAAATAACATGTCTAATGTGAGATATTAAACACATTAAAAAAAATCTAGTACACAATACCCGTTCCGCCAAAACCCGTGATCTGGCGCTATTAGCGCCGGGGGGTTTGGCGGTAGGGCTATTAACGCCGGCGCTAATAACGCCGGCGTTACCGCCCAACTCGTGATGAGGCCCAAAAGCACCAACAATAAACACACCAATGCATCATTTCAATGTATGTTATATTAAGAGTTTTTAATACTGCCCCGCTTAGCAATGTCAGCCAAACTATCTCTATAATGTCAGCCAAACTATCTCTATCTCCCAAAAACACCATGAACATGCACGTCATCTACAGACCACCAGGACTCCAGGCTGACTCCCAAGGACATATGACACACTTACTTAGTGAAAATATAAAAAAAGCCACTAAAACCCTACCTACACTTGGGCGACATCAACCTAGGATTCAACGACCCTCTTGAAAAAGCCACCACCTAACTCACCAAAGACCTGACAGATCTGGGTTTCACCCAGAAAATCACAACTCCCACCCACGCCAAAGGCTGCACCCTTGACTGGGTGGTTGACCACAATTGTGACTCCACCATCACCTCTAACACTGCTTACCCCTGGACAGACCATAACTGCATACAATTCACCATCCCCACAGCTCCAAGTACCACAATTACCACTCCTGCTCCTGCTACTCTAGCAAGAAGTGCTAAAAAGCTAACTGCAGATAACCTCTGCCCCTATCTTTACACCCCCTGCCTAGCACCACCCTTCTCGCAATACCCAAATGCCCTAGCTGATATATTCAAGGACGCAATCACTCATGCAGTCAACACCATTGCCCCATTAGAAGAAAAGAAGGAAAACAATTCTTTACGCTCAAACTCCTGGTTCATGGATGAGCTCCAACACCTACGTAACATAAAATGCCAGGTGCTTAAAAGTTGGCAGGCTAACCCTGTGACACAGCTAAAGAAAGCTTCAAAACTATCGCCAAAAGTACAAAGATTCAATTTTTATTGCTAAATCTGAAGCCTACAATAGCCGAATATCCGAAGGCAACTCCAAATCCAAAGAACTCTTCACTATCTTTAATGAACTCACAGACCCTCCGATCTGCACGGACAAAATTATCAAAGATGAAGCATGGTGTAACAGCATACAAGCTGCTATGCTAAACAAAATAGACATGCTACCAAACAACATTCTAAACCACTACCAAACCCTCCTGAACCAGAACAAAAGCCAGACAGCACTGTCTCTGCCCAACAGCAAAACTATCAACTTCCCCAAATTCGCATTTAAAGACATCTCTGAAGCAGATGTCATAGACATTCTTAAACACCTCAAACCATCGCATTGTAAGGGCGATGTAAGTCCTCCATCATTATTAAGGATTGTGCCGAGCCACTGGCCCCTCTTCTTACCGCCTTCATCATCTCTTCATTCAAATCAGGCATTGTCCCTGACAGCCTTAAGGAGGTCTGGGTGTGTCCCCTCCTAAAAAAGCCTACACACCCTTCACAGCACAACAACTACCGGCCCATAACAACCACCCCTTTCCTGCTCAAATTACTAGACAAAGCTGCTCACATCCAGATCCAACTTTATCTAAAATCCAACTCAATCCTAGGAAAAAGACATTCAGGATTCTGCAAAAGGGCACGGATCTGAAACCGCTCTGTTAGAGCTATAAAATCATATAACACAAATCCTAGACAACGGCAAGCCCGCCCTTCTCCTCCTTCTGGACCTATCTGTGGCGTTTGATCTTTTGGATACCCAAAACCCTCACCACACACCTCACACATGATGCACACTTCTCCGAGCATGCAGCTACCTGGATCACCTCCTTCTTAGAAGGGAGAGTGATGAAAGTCTTTTCCAACACAGCAAATGCAGCTCCCACCATCATTCACTGTGGCGTCCCTCAGGGATCCTGTACTGCCCCCACACTTTGCAATCTCTTCACTAAGCCTCTTTTTGATAAACTGGATGCACTTGGGATCGCATACACAAACTATGCTGGTGACACCAATCTTCTCCTTCCTATAGCCGGTTCATACACTCAAGATGCCACTACCCTTCTGCAGATCTACGCCACTATACAAGTTTGGATGGCCACCAACAGCCTTTGCCTCAACGGGGACAAGACTGAGATTCTTATTCTTGGCCACAAATCCACTCTAGCCATTCTAGACTGTCTCTAGGCCAACTTCAATATCGACAACTGCATCATCCCAGTGCTCTCATCTGTTAAGACACTAGGGGTCCATATAAATGCTACACTCTCCATGAACAAGCAAGTCAGAGCTTTTGTCTCTGCCTCCACCCTAAGCACCTAACTCATCAATGCCATCAAACCATTTATAACAAAGGACAACTGTCTCTCTATAGCTAGAGCTACCACAAGGGCAAAGCTTGATTATTGTAATGCACTGCTTGCCGGTACCTCCATAAAAAACATAAACAGACTCCAAATCACTCAAAATAACACACTCAGAGCAGCCCTAAGTATACCAAAAAGAGATCACATCTCTCAAGCAAGAAAATCTCTTCACTGGTTCCCAGTCAAAGACCGCATCACATTTAAATTTTTTACCACCACACACAAATGCATCAACGTCACTGCACCCTCCTACCTCTTAGACACACTATCGTGATCTACCTCAACAAGGCCTACAAGAACATGCTACACCAACCAACTCACCATCCAGCGCATCTACAGAGCTAAAGCTGGAGGAATAGGCTTCCCATATCTAGCCCCTAAGCTATGGAATGCACTCGCCACTGCACTCAGAGCAGAAACCTCTCTCCATGTATTTTGCAAAAATCTGAAAACTGCTCTCTTTAATTAAACTCTCACTGGATCCCTCCTTGTCTCCTCTCTCACCCTTCTCATGCTGCGCTACAAACAAACTGTACTACTACGACCATATTATGTTTGCCTGTTTTGCTATATATGTAACTAAGTTGTGACCTCTCTGTTCTGCTATCTATGTAACTAAATTGTCACCCCTCACTGTAACAAGCGACATGATGCTCCCGAGCAGTTTGTGCTATAAAAATCTGAATACATAAATAAATAAATAAATGTAGTTGACTAAAATTGCTCAGGCTTGTCCGGAAAATTTAGTATGGTGCCCCATCTCTGAGTGAATAGAAAAGGGTCGAGGAGCAGGTGGGTTGGTAAATCGTTAGTAACATTTAATGCACATGAATGGTATGCACAGTTAAGAAAGAGTAAGAGGGAAAGGGATGGAGTTTGCAATATTTTGCATGTCTGTAGATTGAGCATAGCACATTCAAAGCATTGCCGTGATTAGAAAAGTGTAAATGCTTAATGCTGCTGTAAAGGAGTGCAGACCTGTGTGGACACTTTGAAGTACTTCCAGGGAGGCCTTAACATTGGTCAGTGGTTGCTAATGGGATTGAGATCTGCTCATGGGTACCTTGAGGCTTGTGTTTCCATGAGATGTGCACATGGGGATCCTTGAAGTGTGGAGGCTTGTTTATCTGTGAGATGTGCACATGTGTATCCTTGAAGTGTGGAGGCTTGTGTATCAGTGAGATGTGCTCATGGGTATCCCTGATGTGTGGAGGCATGTGTATCCCTGAGATGTGATCATGGGTATCCTTGAAGTGTGGAGGCTTGTGTATCCCTGAGATGTGCTCATGGGTATCCTTGATGTGTGGAGGCTTGTGTATCAGTGAGATGTGCTCATGGGTATCCTTGAAGTGTGGAGGCCTGTGTATCAGTGTGATGTGATCATGGATCCAGTTGAAGTGTTGAGGCTTGTGTATCTGTGAGAGGTGCACATGGGTATCCTTGAAGTGTGGAGGCTTGTGTATCCCCTGAGATATGATCATGGGTACGCTTTAAGGATGGAGGCTTCTGTATACTTGAGATGTGCTCATTGGTCCCCTTGAAGTGTGGAGGCTTGTGTATCCCTGAGATGTGCTCATGGGTATCCCTGATGTGTGGAGGCATGTGTATCCCTGAGATGTGATCATGGGTATCCTTGAAGTGTGGAGGCTTGTGTATCCGTGAGATGTGCACATGGGTATCCTTGAAGTGTGGAGGCTTGTGTATCTCTGAGATGTGATTGTGGGTATCCTTGTTGTGTGGAGGCTTATATATCTCTGAGATGTGATCATGGGTATACTTGAAGTGTGGAGACTTGTGTATACATGAGATGAGCTCATGGGTATCATTGAAGTGTAGAGGCTTGTGTATCCCTGAGATGTGCTCATGGCTATCCTTGCATCGTGGAGGCTTGATTATCCGTTAGGTATTATAGTAGCCTGACAGACTCCAGAAAGTTATATCTGTGGTTGTCTAGTGGACTGTCACATGTAAAAAAAAAAGAAAAAAAAAAGAAGAAAATAAACAGTGTGGGCTGCGTGCAGCCTAATGAGGTGCACAGACAGGGAAGAGACATAATGTTTGCAGGATATTTCTTAGCGTATCATGCTTGCATGGACACATACTGCAGGGCAGGTGTAGCGGAAGCTAATATTGGAATATTCTGATAATGTATGGTAATGCTATTAATACTACTAATAATATGTGTTGTGCCATTAATAATGATATTTTATTTGAACATTAGCCGCTCAATCTTAAATTGATCTCACTGTGGTACATTGCACTTTGCACCAGCCTACCACCCACATACTCACATGATAATAAAAAAAAGCTGAATCCCTTGCAAGGTAGAGCCCTGTGTGCAGCACCCAAGTTCCACCAGTAAGGGCCAGCATTGTCCAAATCCCACCTAAGCCTCTATGTGCTGGTATTCTAGGTAAGCTAACTTGTTTTTAAGTTAGCTGCAGCCTGCGACTGACTCACACTCCAATAAGGTCCTCTCTAACCTGCATTTGTCTATATCTAACACTCTAGATGTCCTAGCCCCTGTCATGAGAATTCTTCTGAAGACCACCTCCGAGTGCAACTCTTGGTATGACTCAGACCTTGCCACCCTGAAATGCACATGTAGAGTGGCTGAGAAGACGTGGAGGGCATCTGGGATATCCTCTGACAAACTGGCCTGTATCCTGCTCCAAAGGCAATACAGACTCTCTGTCCTGTCCAAAAAGAGAGCTTAAACCCAAGACCACATCACTGCGGCCTCTAAAAACACATCCAAACTCTTTAAAATCTGCAAGGAGCTGGCCAATCCTTCTGCAGTCCTCACCTCACCTGTTCCCTCGCAGGTGCTCTGTATGGCTCTGGCTTCGCACTCCACCACTAAAACACAGGACATCCTGTCCTCTCTCTCCTCTCCCTCTCCCTCTCTTAAACCCCTCTAGGCCATCTCTCACTCTCCTCACTCTTTCTTCTCTTTCTCTTCGACCACACCTTACAATGTTTCTAGACAAATCCGATCTATGAAAGTGTTGTCAAAACAGGTGCTCCCTTGCTTCTCCAGAACCATCAAGGACCACATTAACACCCTTGATCCAGCTGTGGACGGTATCTGCAATCACTATTTTGAAACTCCTTTGCCACTCCCCCTCAAGCATTCCTTTGTGCACCCCCTCGCCCCCACTGAAAAAGCCTTCTGCCGTTCCTACCTGTCTGGCAAACTACAGCTCGATCTCTATCACTCTTTTGCTGGGCAAATACCTGGAAAATCTGGTCATCTCCCAGCTTACTTGTTTGTCTCAATGACGATTAGTCTGGCTTCAGACAGGCCAGAAGCACAGAAACTGCTCTCCTGAACATCTGTGAAGATCTGCTCACTAATCTTGATTCAAGCCATCCTTCTGTCCTCATCCTTCTTGACCTTTCCTTTGTTTTGACACGGTCAATCATTCCATCCTGGTCAATCGATTCTGTGAGAACCTGCACATCATGGATCAGCTCCTCTATGCTCCTATGTGACTAATTGGTCAAAACATAGGGCCTCATTACGAGGTTGGAGGTAAACAGCGCCATGGCTGCCTCCAAAACCTTACCAACTCCGCCCTGGTGAATGGAGCAATTACCGGTCCATTCCAAGGTTGGCGGAACCGGTAATTCCCAATTCACCAGGGCCATTCCCCATTCCCATTTGAGCCCCCATAGGGCACAATGGGAATGGGGAAGGTGCTAATAATATTAGCTCTAAAGTCCCTTTGCGGATCCTGTCCTTAACGTCTGGAAAAACCAGGCATTAAGGGAGGACCCACAAAGGGAACTCGTAGTAGGGCGGTAAGGGATTACGTGCACCGGTGCCCTTACCGGTGCCAGTAATCCCTTACCGCCCACCCCGTAATGAGGCCCATAGTCTCATAATGAAGCGTTGTACCTTAGAATTATGTACTTTGCAAATATAATTAAATGGCATTCTGATCGTGAAACTCTGGGTAACATAATTAGAATAGGTAGACCTGTTGGACAATTGTTCAATATTCATTTATTTGATCCCATTCTTCAGCCTTGTACTTTATTTCTCTAATGTCCAGGCCAGTTTTAGTTGACACATTTACAACAAATAAATATTGGTTTGGAATATTTTAATATCTTTCAACCATTACCCCATATCTATTATTAAATTACGTTTTTATTTGAACGGCCTCAGCCAATAATGTGTGATCAAAGGAGTCAGAAATAGGGATTCCCAGATCCATGTTGCTTGTTACTGTCTTAATGGGATTTCCTTCCATTGTCCAGGCTAAATTCTTATGCTTGCTCTTACTCCCATTAATCATCATCATCTGTCAGATTAAGTAAGAACTCATTCTCATTAGAATATTCATACAGGGTGGTTAAACTATAGTCCAATGGGACTGCGGTCTAAAATAGCTGTGTCATTGGCGTATGATAGACAACTTATATGCTGCTGCCAATTTTAGATGGGTCATTTTTTACTTTGTCAAGTGAATCATCCAAGTCTGCAATATAAGTATTGAAAAGTACTGGGGCCAAGATACAAACCTGTTTTAAGCCATACTTCGGTTTATCGAATCACATAGTTGACCATCCATATTAATTTGTACTTGGGATGAAATATCAGAGTAAAAGGCCATAATAAAATTGTGATATCCAGTCCCGATTGTTAACCTTTTTGCCACAATCTATATCTATTAACTTTATAAAAAACTTTGGTGTAGTCCACAAAGCATACATAATGTGTTTCTTTTTTTAAAATTAGCTGAACTAATTAAATATGATAAAAAAAACAGATGTGCTAATGTGTTGGTACCTTTCCAAAATCCTGTTTGTTGTCTTTTTAAAATATGTTTTTATTAAAATCTATTTATTTATTTCCTTAAATGTAAAATGGGAGAACATATTGACCAATCAATGGCAGAATTCATTCATTTTCAGGGTTTGTTCTCAAGGCTTTTTTTATGGATCGGAACCAAAACAGAACCAACACGGATCTCTTTCAGCTATTGGGGACTACACCATTGAAAAGTCTTTTTGATAATGATTGCCCTGGCTTGAGGATTGCGTTTAAATACTACACTAGCAACTTGGTCAGGGCCGGGGCTATTGATACTTTTAACTTATGAATTACATCCTCAATATCATTGGCAACAATTGTAATACCATCTCCACAATAACTACAGCCAAGAAAGATATAAATAAACTTTTTACCTAACAATAGAATTTTTATGTGAAATTCTTGCACATATAATACCCAAAAATCTGCAGAAATAGGATTCATTAAATTTTTTCCCATACCAGTGATATTATGCTGCTTATAGATATTAATAAATTAGCAGGGATATGAGCTACACATAGTAATGCTCATAATTAGTCATGAGTCATTAGCCATAGCGTTGTTATGCTGTCTAGTTCAGTCTGTATCCCGTCCAAAGCTTCTTCAGCGCTTCTTGTTTCTTTACATCTATAAGATCAGATTTCTTTAATAGTCGAATATTTTTTCTCATTAGTTTCTTAATTCCTGCAATTGCTACATCATACATTCTAGTAGAATGAGATGTTTTCATCAGAAGGTTTCCCAATGTTTCTAAAATGCGTTCCATTCTTTCATGATATAGTCAGAATTCAAAATCGTGTACCTCTTCTAAATATTTAACTATCTTTCATGCCTCAATATTAATTTTAATGATGCTATGTTCTTTCCAAATTAGTCTGTTAGCAGCGCTGTTAGCAACACAGATTCCAGGCATTTTTTTTTCCCAGCTTTGCAGTTGCCCAAATGAGACCTATGTTTAAAGCTGCAATGGTCACTAGGGGTATCAGAGAGTAACTGAAACCTGTTGATGTTATTAAACAGGCTAACATGGACACATAGGTAATCGATCCAAGATTTATACAGACCATCTGACCCTGTATATGGTATTTGTGCTTCAGGTCGACTATCTTGATACAAAAGTCAAAGTGCAAAGTTATCCCATGGGTTCTGCATGAATCTTCCAACTTTTTCTTTTAAGTCAAATTGCTATGCTACAATATTATGGCAACTTATACTAAGCACATAACATGTATCCTATACTTTATTTTTAGGGTTTGAAGGATATCTCTGAAAGTAAAAATTGCCGGCAACTGCATAGGGGCTCCGTCGTTTATTTAGAGCCACTCAGTTACTATACATTCTAAGAAGGAAACCATTTTTATGGGTTCAATTAATCACTGGGATCGTAAACATTAATAATCATCGTTTGGGTTCCTATTTCTGTTGTTAAAACGCCTGCTAAAGCAAACTGACAAGCAAGATCCGGCCTGAATTCTTGCAGTGTCAAAACCTTTTTGGTCCTCATAAGAAGTTCACCCAATTGTCTACCAGTCACGTTGGTACGAGCCGTTCTCTGAATAATATTAAACCCATTGAGACTGAAATCTGTGATAAGCCAAGACTCCTGTATAATGAATATATCTGCCTCAGACAGCAAAGTTTGACCATAGGGATTTTATGTAAGTAAACTAAGACCTCTTGTGTTCCATGTCAAGAATGAACAGTGTTCACGGGTACTTTTTCTTGGTCAAACTATTTGTCTGGTATTATTTCCTAGGTAAGGCCTCCCATTATGGGCTGGTGTCATTATATCTTTCAACATTGCAGCCAATTTAGAAATGATGCATTCTAGATCTTTAACTGCATGATTTTTATTTTTTATTTCTGTCTCACTTGATTTTACCATATTATCTTTACCAGGCTCATCACTTATATGCTTAAGTTCAAAGCGCAGATATGAGAAGGCTTCCAAAATGTACATTATCAGCTCAGTGATTATGGGAGTGATCAAATGTACTCTTGCTGAATTAGTTTCAAATGATGTCCCTGGGATTTCATCCGATACAAGATCCTTTGAAGAGATAAGGTGCAAATGCGGGAATCAATGAATAATCTCTACGATTCGAGGTTGATTTGAAAATCCACTATCCACTGTAGGAAACTGTTCAATAATGAATACTATTGTTCACATTGGCAACACTCAGTTCTAAATATACAGTTTGCAGCTTTTGATGTAATACTGTTAAATGATATGGATCAAACATTTGGTCTGCAGGTTTCAAAGTATTCTCCTCAATTACGATGCCCATCTCAGGAGACACAGTCGTGTTGTGCTATCAATGTGGGTTCCTTATGCTTAAAACAGTTATACTATGATCCTGATGTGTTCTTTTTAAGAGGGTCTTTATATACATGTATTTCCACTAATACAATACAGACCAAATCTGTGTTCATTGCTACAGAGGTTGTTGATATAGGAAGATTTGTTTTCTTTTCTGTATTTAAACCTGAAAAGGTGGTTCTTTGTCGGGCTTTTTACTGCCTAACTTCTGCTAACCGTCTCATTTGCCAATTCTTCCTAGCGTGACCCCTAGCTAACGTTTTAATCTGAACAGGGCTATCCGCTATGGACAAAAATGTACTGTTAATTTCAAAGACACTGTATTCTTCTTGTGTGCCTTCATCACTGGCCACATAGGTTTCCTTTTCACATGATATCACCATATAGGAACCGTTTACTTTATTAATGTTATGCTACTTGGCATTTATATAGCGCTCTATATATTATTGGTATGACCTCAAAGCGCTGCTAGGTTCAACGCCCACAGGAACCGTAGTTCTGGTCAGTAGAGAGAGATTGTGTCGTAGGGTGCACCAGATATGTGTGCAGCTGATGTAATTGCCGGATGGTAGCTGCACCCTAGCCTTGGGTGAGGTGTTGAGGATATCAGTTGGATGTGTGCAGTCTGGTGGGTGGACACCATGACTGGGCTCTGGCTGCGTTAGACCTGAAGGACACTTATGTGAGCAACTAGGCCGGAAGGTGCTCGGTTTGCTGTGTTTTTTTAGGGTGATGAGGTGTTCATGGGTCGTATTCGTATGTGAACAGCTAGGCCGAATTAATCAGCGGTATATCTAGTTGAATGATGGTGTATCATAGAGAGTAAGCGTAGTGATGTGATATGATGGTTATCTTTAAAGCGCCCGAGACCAGGCACTTGAACAGGATAGCAGGGAACAGAGTGACACACAGACACATAGAGATAGGATGCTGGGCTTACAGTGACAGGAGGGGGGATACGGATATATAGCAACGGCATGGCAACAGGAAAGCAGGGTACACAGTGATACACCTGTGTGGCATTGTTAACATTTACATTTGTATTTCTATCCAGATGCGATTCAGGCTAATGTTCGCAGCTCCACCCAAGTGGGTGCTGAAGATATCAGTTGGATATGAGCAGTCCGGTGGGTGGACACAGACTTGGTTCTTGCTGCGTTAGGACTGAAAGGTGCTTATGTGAGCAACTAGGCTGGAATGTCATTGGCTAGCTGCGTTTATTAGGTGCGGCAGAGGTTGTTGAGGCACGGTGAGGTGATGAGGCACATGAACAGGATGTCAGGGAACACAGAGACACACGGACACACAGTGACAGGGGTTGGGCTTACAGTGACAAGGGGGGGGCATACGGATATATAGCAACAGCATGGGGAACAGGAAGGCAGGGTACACAGTGACGCACGTGTGGGCATGCTAACATTTACATCTGCACTTCTATCTAGATGCGACTCAGGCCAGTGTTCACCTCTCCACCCAAGCATGGGACCTAACAACATCCGCACCTCTATCGAGATTTGACTCAGGCCAATATTCGGGACTTCATCCAAGCATCCAATCTGGGTGCTAGCTCAGCAGGCCCCACAAATCAGGTCCACAACGTCCACAACGTGGAGTAGGCTTTCACAAAGCATGTCTTGTCTCCTTCACACAGCGCCTGCTGTGTCTCCCTCTCAGAAGCAAAACAGAGCTGCTGCTGCAACACAGCAGAGCAGCACGGCATTGCAGAGAATGTTCGAGGAAAGGATCAGGATCAAAAACGTTTATGTCAAGCAGCACTGCACGTAACACTAAGGCGCATAACAGCCACATCTTATGCACTTGTACTTATACAAGCACTAAGCTTGTAGGTGTTAGTGATGTGATTACGACAGTGCTTGAAATGGAAAAGAAATTGCATATACAATGCAAGGTCCTCATCTTGTTTCATTGAACGTGCTATAATGGCACCTACATCAGGTCTATCTGGGTATGTCCTTCTCAATGCATTCTACACACGGGATCAGCAGTTATTGAATGGAGCTCCATCATGTGTATCACTCTTTAACCAGACTCCGGGGCACCCTGCTCTTTCCCAAATAGTGTTTGTCTGCTCTCTTTGAGGATTTCACGGTGACAAAAGTAAAGAGAGACACAAGTGATCACAGTTCGAGGGTGTTTATTACACTGTATGCAGGTTGGAAAAATGCCTAGCATAAACCTAAATCTAAGATAGGAGCATGCATCGACCATCAAATGAAAATAAGGCATTTGTAGTGGCGTTGCATCAAAATAAGAAAGGACTATACTAAAGAACCTATTGCCAAACCTTACAACTAATACAAAAGGGTTGTGGTATGGTTTACAAAAAAAAAACATGTCCACAATAAAATGACGGGATGCGATAGCTTGGATCTCCCATCCCCATGTTTTGAACACAGGGTCAGATGGGATATTGGAGCACAGATTTCAAGCTTTCTCCAGCACGAGACAACAGTTCCGGTTTCTACCTCTCAAATGACTCTACGGCCAAGTCCCTTTTCAACAAAAAGTCTCTTGTCTTACGAGGGTCAGAAAAATAACAAAAAAACACAATGTTCCTTTTCATGGTTTCTTTGGGGGGATGGATTCACCCTGGCGTTCCACTCTTCTGGGAGCTGAACCTTCTTTACTTTCAACCTCTTGTCTCTGGGTTCACAACTGCTTTTCCTTTGTTCGCAAATCTTAATGTCTTTTCAAACAGTTCTAGTGGACATCCCTTGGCTGGGTTCGCTCTTGTCAACACACTGTTTCCTGGGACTTTAGACATGCCCACTTCACGTTAGTTTCCTTCAGTTGGGTTCACTCTTGCCAACTTTACATTTTCTTGCATTTGCGGGATTCACTTTCCATGCTTTCTCTTCCACCTTTGTAGATCAAAGTCTTTTGTTGTACAGGGATTTTACTAGACCTCTTGTATGACCACTTTTACATCTTTCAGCCACCCTCCTACAGCCTTCTGGTGCCCTTAGTTTCGCTCTGATGGGGATCGACCGGAGTCTCGTGAGTTAGCACCCACTTGGTGCCGGTTTTCCTTCTGCAGCTGGTCTCCCTTTTACACTTTTTGCAGCTCTTTACACAGTTCATTAAACTTGGTCAACTTTGCCACTTTGCGCTTCTCATTCAACACAGCCAAGTACTTATTGGTTCTCCCGTTGACTCAAAAGCTGTGATGAACCGCTTTTCTTTTGGATTCACTGGAGTCAAGCCTGGTACTGTGGTCAGGGGAGCTTCCCTCACTCCTGCTTATCGGCGTAGTCTTGCCTCGTGTACTGTTGACACCTGCTGCATGACACTTGAGCTATTGTTCACAGTCTTAAGCTTTCCTCCACAAAGTGTCTTCATGCTTGGAATGAAAAGGGCCAGGTCACTTCTCTCCTCACCAATCTCTCTATTCCTGCTGCCTTTCTCCTTCTCTTGAAATGCTGCACCGGGATAGCACTGTCATTGTGCTGTCTGTCTTGCTCACCTTTCTCATACTGTGCTCTCTTGCTACGCCTTTTATCCCTGTGGGGAAGGGAAAGGGCCATTAAGTGTGTGTAATTCTGATCAATTGCCTGACTTTGCCTGACCCTTGTGGTGTTGGGACAAAGTATTCTTGCCCATGTGGGGCCATGGTATGTATTGTGATATGCCTACTCCCTTTTGTATTATTGGGAACTGCCTCCCCCTTTTTGTGCCATGATGTGTTGTAGCCTTTTTTCCCCCTATAACCACTGCCATTGTTCTAGGGCAAGGTGTTAATCTTCACTCCCATGGAGTCCTTTCATCCTGATCCTCTTCAGTTTCCCAATTCTCCTCACTTTCTTCCTGCTCGTCTTCACTTTTAATCACCTCAGATTTGTATTCTACATCCTGTTGCTCTGGCTCTACAGTTTCTACCTTTACATCGTTTATCACTGTTCTATGAAATTTCAATAATATTTCTCCTGCTGCCCATGTCTCAGCATCTAAAATAGGGCAAGGCCCCTCCCTCTTTCTTGTCGCCCTTTAAAATTCCTCTTCTGTCTTGCATATCGCTGCTTCCAAGTCCTTACTTGCTTTATTTTGTAATTTTACTATTGTTGGGTCTCCCTTTAGTGGGTTAATTTTTGAATAAGCTGGAGGTTTACATCGGGGGTTTGTATACCATGCTGCAGGTTTTAAGGGGTAAAGTCTGGTTGTGGGTGTGGTTGTTGGCTGTGCAGGCGCTGGAGCCTGTGCCATCAGGGTGTTTTTTTTCTACAACTACCTGGGATACTCACTGAGCACGTGTCAAAGCCTGCGTCGTATTTCTGCTGTCTGACAGGGACGGCATAGATGCATCCTTTCTTATTCCCTTTTTCTTTATTATTGCTCTTGTCTTCCTCATAAAAATTCCACAATTCAAAAATACTCTGTCTCTTCTTAAGCTTTTAACCCTTGTGTGGGATGTTTTTACCCATGCATCCGAGCCTACCTCAAAAACTGTGCGGTACTGGCATTGAAAACATCATGATGGCCAGAGCCTCCCAGAAAATGCCCAGGGAAGTGCATGAAGAATAGGCTGCCACCCATTTTGCCGATGTTATGGGCACAGAAGGGCACTGCCTAAAACCACCATTGGACTACCCACACAGTAGCCTGAAACCATTGGGAATGGCAATGCTGATTGCCAAAAGCAACCTAGAATTGTGGGGAATTCATTTTCTTAAATCCCAACAATGGGTGCATTACCAGTACTCACCACTATCAGAAAGCCGGCATTTTAAAACAACACCAGACTTTTTTGTTTTGTTTTGTGTAAAACTGAATAAATGAACCCAAAGCAGGCCAAAGAAAGACTTACTGAGAGGTGGATACAATGTAAAGTTATATTCTGAAGTGATTTGAAGGTTTATAACAAGACTGGCTGAGCTATGGATTTCAGCAGTTTAAGTAAATTTGGACTGAAAAACACTAAAAATCTAAATGTTTAAAAGAAATGAGTGTCACATAGGTTGCAATTGTTTAAATGTCATAGTTTTAAACTTAGAATCAGCATTCTAGCTGCATATGTAAAAATTGTCTTGACTTAAACTGGGGAACAAAAAGTGACATTTTATCTGAAACCTGGTTTAAGGAACTGGAGTGAAACTGGATCCACAGCAGTTCCCAGGCCTAGCTGCCTTTTGCTGTTCCCACCAAAAGGGATATGACACTTCTCTGATTGAATTACCTGGGCTCTGCAGGAAATTGAACAAAGCCCTGTCCTGACTCAGGCAAATATTTTATTGGTGGGAGTCGTAAATGTAGCTTCCTCCTGGAAGGAAAGGGGAGGAGCACTGCCTGTGAGAGCAAGCTGGCTTGGCAGAACTGGAAAAAACAGAAATTCAACCTTGTGCTGGGGGGAAACCACACCCCTTTGAACTGAATTACATTTGATTGCATTTCTGAGAACTGTGTGCTTTCCTTCCATTTCCTTGCATTGCATAAAAGGGGGGAGTGCATTGCCAGAGAAAAGTGATTACATTGTTTTGTTGAAATCATATTGAGTATTTTCTGTATTGCATTTCATTCAACATTGCATCCATCTGAACTTATATAAAGCATTCTCTACCACCTTATTCTTCGGTTCTTATTCACAAGTGTGCTAGTGAAAGACTATCCATTATTGATTACTGATCAGATTAAGTGTGATATCCAATTATTAATTTATTATAAAGTGTGATATATATCTATATTGTTTAAATTCTCAAATAAACCTTTTAACTTGCAAAACAGAACTACTTCTTGGCTCAGTGGGGTCAGGGGGATTCCAAGAGAGGGGTGTTATATAGGGGTAGTCATCCAGAACGCATGAACTGGACATAAAGATATATCAATAAGGGTTTCCATTGAGTATCCCAGACTAGGCATTGACTTTGCTGTATTGAATTGAATCCTCTTACAAATTGGGGGCTCGGGCCGGACGTTTGGGTTAGATCTATCACTTGTGCAGATTAATACAGTGTGCCAGCTGACCAGATACACATATCCGGTCGGATCACCACGCTGTGTTACGCTGTAAAGCACTCCTCAAATGAACGCTCTAAGGAAAAGGTCTGTTTTGCAAAAATAAAATACAAACTTCTGTAAGTCAGGACAGAGACCAATCTCTATAATGACGACCTTAGTAGACATTAAAATAGCCAGAGAGCACTTCTTACATAAGTTATTTGTGAGAGGTGAGTGGACTCACCAGGACCAAACAGTCTGGTTGCAGGCAATCGCGCAACAGGTCACTGAAACAGGGTCAGATATATGGGGAGATCAGGGTCCCCTAATTGTGGCCCTGAGTGAACTATACATGGCCCCGAAGGCCAAGGATGAGCACCACAAGATTGCAAGGGTAGCAGCATATTTATATTTACATATGGGAGCCATGCAGGACAAATGTGCTGAAGGCCAAGATTTGGCGAGTAGGCAACTGCTGGCATTACAGAAGGCCCAATCTGATCTGGACTCTTCTGAGCAGAGGCTGCAGAGGAGCCAGGAGTCAGAAAATGATAGTAGGCAGTATATCATTAAAATAAAAGAGGACATGGATATACTGCAACAGGAAAAGGCTGACCAGGATACTAGATTTCTGGCCCTGCAAAAGGAGCACCAAGACAGTCTGGACTTCTTACTGCAGAGCCAGAAAAAGCTGGAGCAACAATTAGACTTTAACAGGGCATGCACGGAGCAGGTAGCCACCCTGCAAAGTCATCTAGATAGAGTGAAGGCAGAGAGCAACAAGCTGATTTTGAAAGACCTGGATACCCAGGCAGAGTTTGATGAAGAACGCCAGAAAGCTGGTGCCTTTCAAAGGCAGAGGGACGACCTGGCGGCACAAATGCAGGCTCTTAGTCAGGAAAGAGACGCCTTAGGCCAGGAAGTCTGCCATTTAAAAAGAAAAACAGAAGAAATTCACTGTGCCCTGCAGGGGCTGGGTGACCTCCAAAAAGAACACCAGAACTTGTTAGAACACACCAGGAGGGTGGAGGATTCTCTGGCAAGAAAGGAGCAGGCCAATAGGGACACAGCTCAGGAGGTAACCCTCCTGCAGCAAAGACTGGCCCAGTGCTCCAGGACCAATCAGGAGGCACAGAGAGAGAATGAGGCTCTCTGCCAGCACAATGATAGACTCCAACAACAGGTAGCGATGCAGGAGAGACTGATAGAGTCTAGTAAGGCCTTAACTGAGGAACTGAAGGCACAGGCTCTTGCATTGCAACAGGGAGCAGGGGCGGATAGAGATGAGGTTCGCTGGGAAAGAGAAACTCCTGAGCATAACCCCAGGAGCCCTAGTACCAGAGGCCTTTATCTCTCTCGGTCCCTGTACTCTGCCACCCCCATGTCCCCTGGCGCACATGAACACAGGGCCACAGGGATGGCAGATTACTATCCAGCCAGAAGCATGGGGCTCATAGGCCAGTACCACCGAGGAATGGAGGGGCGGGCATCCGGGTATGGGCACCCCAGCACAGTGCAATTTAATGGGGAACCCCAGGAGAGTAGGCCCATTAAGGGCATCCTGAAAACCTCTGCCCAGTTAGGTCAGTGGGGGGGGGGGGTACCCATCAAATCCTGGCAGCAAGGAGGGATCTGAAGACTCCTCTGAGCTGTACAGGACACAGGGGACCAGGTCCCCACATTCTGCCAGCCATTCCCAGGCTCGCAGAATCCGGGAAAACCTGGAAGAACAGACGGGAACCTCTGGGAGCAGTGCCTCTGAGTCAGAAGATGAATGGACCAGGGTTACCCGGACCAAAAGGGCCAATAAGACAAAAAGGGCCTTGCTTAAGGACCCCTTAAAGCAGATTAAGGCAATCAGGAGCGTTATCACGCCTTATCATAAGAATGCCAAGTATTCTGTTTGGGAGCACTTAGAGTTGTTTGAGCAAATGATGGAGACTTTCCATTTGAAGGACAGCCAAAGCTGTATTCAATATGTAAAGTGGACCTTCTCCCCCGGAATACTCCAGTTTCTTTGCGGGGCTGGAGGACCAAAATCATTTAAGATGGTCCACCTATAAGGCGGCCATCTTGAAACATTTTTCTACTCATAGAAATCATCAAGAGGCTCGCAAGCAGCCTACAATTTACAATGTGGGGAGGATCAGGCCCCACAAGAATTTGTGCAGGAGTTAAAGCGTGCTTTTCCACAGACCACAAGAAGAGTGTGCACGGATAGCAGAGAATTTATTAATACGTTTTTCCATGCCTTGCCCAAATACATAATGACCCAGCTCGTGAGGGATTTTCACGAGAAAAGATCTTTAGACTGGGTCATTGAACAGGCGACCCGGATCTATGAGGTGCAGAAGCCAATAGAAAATAAAAATAATGCGCCCAAAAACCCCAAAGCCAACAACACCCCTGCTGCTGCCAAGGTGGCAAAGGTAAAGGTGACCCCCGTTTTAGATTTGTAGATGGGGGGGCCTAAAAACCTACCTGCACCTAATAATGCTAGGCCCAGAAGGTCCTCGGGCCAGTCACAGACAGGGAGCCAGGGAGGCAGCCCCACAAATGGGGTCCCTCGCTCTCCTGATTATGTAAACCCCCGTTACAAGGGAAACAGACCCATCCTGGGTTATGTGTGGACTCCTCCAGCCCAAGGGGGGGGGATCCAGCCAAGCACCTAACCCAGAGAAATACCCTCCCAACTTCTCACAGGAGGGCAGAAACTCACCAAACCCTGGGCTGAACTTCTTCCCCAGGTATCCACCCAACTTCCAACCCCAAAATCCTCCACCCTTCTTTCCCCAATTCCCTGAGCCCAGACAACCGAATCCGGGAGAGGGGAGGCCAAGGGTGGAGGGGTATCCAAATCTTCCCAACCAGGGGTACTACCAAAGAAGGGATAGCTACCCTTCCCGGGATCAGCCCAGGGGAGAAAACAGGGCCCCGTATCAGCCTGAGCGGGTTTCCCAGTTAGAGCGGCAGGTTCAGAACATGGCGCGGGTTCTGGGTCACATACTGAGGGCTCAGCAGAACCCTCAGATCGGCATGCCGGCGCAGAACGCACCCAACTCCGGACCTGGTGCTCCAGAACAATGACGGGGGCAGCACCCCGATAACACACTGGTTCCCAGGGAGGAGGCAAAAAGGGAAGGGGGGTGTAAAGCCTTGGATGAAGCTTCCTTCCTCACTTGTAAACAGCCCCTGGAAACCCAGGAACCGGAAACAAAATCTTTTGCCCCCTTCAGAGAGGGGGGGGAACTCCTCCCAAAGAAAAATGGGTCCCTAGGGATTCAAATCCAGACTGGGGAGATGTGGAGACTGAGCTACCGCCGCCCACCATCTCATCCCAGAACCAACAGCAAGAAAATCCCCTGGTTCAAACCCATCCTGGTGACTGCCTCCAAAAAGGGGGGGGCGGCCCAGAACCGGAGCCAGGGGAACCCACAATGGCTCTGATCTCCAGTTGCCAACTTTTTCTTTCAGATTCCCAAGGCTCTCCACAGAATTCTGCCCAAATCTCTTCGTTAGCGATGTCCAAAACCAGAAAGTTAGCCCACCAGTTGTCCAAAAATGTGCATTATCTGTGCCCCCTTGAGGAGAAGGAGGGAAGATACTATGCCCCGGTACAAGTACAGGGGCAAGGTACAATTTTGGCACTGGTGGACTCTGGATCTCAAGCTACCCTGCTGTCCAGAAGGCTCTTTGACAAACTGAATGCAGGAAGGGGAGAAAATTACCAAATTCCTCTCACCTCTCTTCCTGGACAACTGCAGAACTTTGACGGGAAGGAAATTCCCGTTGAGGGGACTGCAGACTTGGACATTAAGATGGGGCGACACAAGTTGAAACACCCGGTCATAGTTGTGACCCCAGAGGGCACCCCTTGTTTACTAGGGAATTACCTCCTGAGAAGGTTGTCACCCCTAATAGATTGCGTAAACAAGGTCCTCTGGACCCAGACTAGCCGACCCATAAAATTAAAACAGAGTGTCAACCATGTTAGTTTAAACGGCACATGCCACATGGTTGAACAAAAATCTGACCAAGTAGAATTCCACTTCCAGAATAACCAAATTCCGGACGTGACAGTAATAGCAGTAGGACAACAGACTGGTGATGGGGGGTCCTCTCTATTTCTGAAAATCAACCCTCCTTCCAGTCTAAAGTGGTATTCCACGCTGGAAGGAAACACTATACTAATCCACAATCAGAAACTCCCACTCCTATAGTCCAGAAAGATGTGAAATCAGCTCAGAGCCTGGCTGATATTCAGCAAATTGGAGAGCAGTTGTTCATCCCTGTTCAGTTAAATGATGGGAAGGACTCTGTTCTCGCTCGAGTGTGTGTGAACAACGGTAAGAGCTTCATCAGCGAAGCCATGTTCCGCCAACTCCCAAAAGATCCAGCCATTCCCACATTCAAACTGATAGACAAATGGGAAATGGACCTGGAAGCGCCTAATTCCAAACATCTCCTGCCAAGCAGGTGTATGCTCAAAATCTCCATTGGCAACAAGAGCATAGTCCATAATTGTTGGGTTGTGCAAGACGTCACTGCCGCCTTTTACTTAGGCAGTGACATTCTCAATCACTTTGCCATTAGTTTGCACCTAATAAACTTCAAAGCTTGGTCCCGATTAGCGGATAATCCCATGGGCTTTGATGATCCAGAAAAAGCATTTAGGTCAGCTCAATTGCTACCTTATGCAGTTGAAATTCAGACTAAAGAGGAAGTCACCATCCCAGAAAGGACCCGACAATTCTCCCTGGAAGTGAAAGCTAAAAGAGGACAACATTTGAAAAACCCTGATGCTTACATACATCTAAACGCTTCTCTCCAACAGCAAGGGTTGGGGGTAAACCCAACTCCATTAGTCAACATAGAACATGACACCATTCTAATAGAGGTGGATAACAGCGACTTAAAGAATATTATTCTAGCCGCAGGCACCATTATTGGAATGGTGGTTGATGACCGACATTTTTCCATTGATTTAGGTAATGAACTGTTAGGGCCAATCCCCAAGGACTGCGTTGACAGTGACAGTGAGGATGATACAACACCAGACAGGATTTTTACCCGGCATGGGGGGAACTTCCTGGTGTACACTTCCTGCCCCTATGGTAAGGAAGATGTGACTTGTGACTTCAGGAGGGATGAGGTGATTTTCCAGGTCCATGAGGGCTGCCTTTCCCACCTGAAGCCTCCGGTCCAAATCAGCACTCTGACCAGGGACTTCTCCACCCAGCTGGAGGAGGCCGCGGAGATAGCCAAACCAGAAGTCTTTCCAGGCTTCAGGCAGATGGTGGAAGAGAGAGTCAACCTAGCTGATGCCTGTGTGACTCTGGAACAAAAGCAAAAGTTGAAACAAGTTTTCTTGGATTTCCAAGATCTCTTTGCGGTAGACTCATATGACTGTGGTCGCACCGACATCCACACCACAACAATCCCCACGGACCCTGGCATGACTCCTGTGTTTGTGAAGCAATATCGCTTGCCTCTCGCATCAATGGAGTACCTTACAGAAATAATTAAGAACCTTGAGTCCCGAGGAATAATCCGTCCAGTCCACAGCACGTTCAATAATCCGGTGCTGGGAATATTGAAGCCAAACGGCCAGTGGAGACTCTGCGCCGACCTCAGGGAGCTCAACAAACGGGTCCATACTTCCTGATGGCCTCTTCCCTACATTGACCAAGGGCTGGCCCAGATTCAGGGGTCACAGGTATTCACTGCAATCGACCTGACCAATGGATACTGGACTGTGCCTGTCAGCAGGGAGGACCAATACAAACTGGCTTTTACCTTTGGGGGCCAGCAGTACACATGGACCCGGACTCTCTTCGGATACCTTAACTCCGGTAATGAGTTCAATATTTTCCTACATAAGGCCATGCCCGACCTGGGTGCGAGGGGTAACCTGGCTTATGTAGATGAGGTCCTCATCAAAAGTTCATCTGTGGAGGAACACATAGCGGAGATCCGTTATGTTCTGACGCAGTTAAGGGCCGCCGGAGCAAACCTTTCCTTTCAGAAAGCACAGTGGTGTAGAACCCGTGTTAATTTCTTGGGGCATGAGATTACTCCTCAGGGTCTCTGTCCCCAGGAAAAGAAAGTGGAAGCACTTCAGAAACTGAAAGACCCCACAACTCTGCGGGAACTAAGGAGCCTCCTTGGACTGACTAATTACAGCAGAAAGTTCATTGAGGGCTACGCAGAGATCACCAGACCCCTGATTCATCTCCTGAAGGGGGGGGTCAAGTGGGAATGGGGCCCAGAACAAGCCGAGGCAGTAAAACAACTCAAAAGAAGCCTCTCAAAAGCGCCTTGCCTAGCTTACCCTGTCAGAAACAAGGAGTTCTTCCTGGAGACGGGGTTCTCTAATACGTGCTTGACGGCAGTATTATACCAAAAGCATGACAAGGTCAATAAAGTAATCTCCTATGCGAGCAAAACTTTATCCTCTGTGGAGGAAAAATTCAACGATTGTGAGAAGGCACTCCTGGCAACGGTGTGGGCATTGAAGAATTACCGCCCGTTTATCCAGGGGGAACACATCATAGTGGAGACTCCACACCAGCCTCTGCAATATCTCCAAAGTGACAGAATCCGGGCCGGAAATGTGAGTAATTCCCGAATTACTTCCTGGATTCTGTCAATGCAAGTCTTTAATGTGGAGATCAGATATGGCCAAAACAAGAAGAGTCCCCTCGCGCAAGGTCTGGCTGACTTGCATGATTGTGCCAGAGAAAACTGTCTCGAGGACGAAAGTCTAAAAATCAAGGACAACATGGAGGCATACCTTAATTCCCCACACAAAGTCTTTGAAGAAGACAAGTGTGAGGGAATGCCCACTGTCTATGTGGATGGATGCTCTTACCATGTTGACAACAACGGGGAGAAAGAACTGGTGGCCGGCGTAGGGAATGCATGGGTGAATGAGTCCCCAGAACCCTCCGCTGGATACAAAATTGGTCCCCGAAGTAGTCAGGTGGCAGAATTGATGGCTGTTCATCAGGCCATCCTCACTGCTGTCCAGCATCAACTCCACGAACTGGTCATAATCACAGATTCGGATTATGTACGGAACGGGTTCGGGGAGCACCTGGTTAATTGTAAAACCAGAGGCATGTTATGTGCTAACAACAAACCCTTGAAACATGGGAAGTTGATCCAAAGCATTGATGATCTGGTCACCTCGAATGAGATGACCATCTACTGGAAAAAGATCAAGGGTCATTCCAAAGTAGAGGGACCAGACAAAACTGGAAATGCCTTAGCTGATCAGCTGGCCAAAACCGGGGCCATCCAAGGGGATCTAATTGAGATTGAGTCCCTGTTGGGGGAAATCCAGGTCACTGCTATCACTAGGTCCCAGACAAATGCTCACAACGACCTTTCAATTGCACAATGGAGTAAGGAGACCCCTGATGCTGATTTGATCACCGCTCAGAAGGGGGATCCAATTATTTGTAAGTTTTACCAACACCTTGAGGACCCTGAGAACTTTCCCCTGACGGATACCGATTACATTGGGAAAGAGGACTTAAGAGTGTTGATGAAATGTCCAAAAATGTTCCGAAATCAAGACGGTTTGCTGGTAAGGAAATCCAAAGCTGGCCACGATCAGTGGGTGGTTCCTACCTCATTCCTAAGCCTGATGTTAAGTCACGCCCATGATGCGGCCACCGCCGGTCATAGGGGGTTTCACACAACACTGGAAATCTTGAGAGAGGTTGCATACTGGCCACACATTGGGAAGGACCTCGAGCAATACTTGAAGGGGTGTCTTGTGTGTGCACAATTTCAGCCATCATCCCTCACGCACCGCGCGCCTCTCCAAAAGTGGGGAATGACACTGCCATGGTCAGATATACAAATCGACTTTGTAGGCACCGTGATTCGCTCTGCTAGGGGGAATAAGTACATGTTGACTGTGACATGCTTGTTTACCAAGTGGGTGGAATGTCTCCCATCCCAAAATTGCAAGGCAGAAACTGCAGCTGCCCTGATGATTAACCACATCTTTTCCCGTTTCGGCCTACCTCAAAGGATTGAGTCAGTCAGAGGTAGCCACTTCACCAGTGAAGTGATGACAAAGATGTGGGAGATACTGGGGGTCAAAAGGAAGTTGCATATTGCTTACCGCCCAGCTTCTTCTGGGGCAGTAGAGAGATATAACCGAACCATTGTGAGCATATTAAAGAAGTTTGTGGCAGATTTTGGGCCAAGTTGGGATATCCGATTACCTCTGGTCCTAATGGCCATCAGATCTACCCCTTCATCTGCAACCAAAATGTCACCATTTGAGTTGATGACTGGGCGCAAGATGGTGCTTCCTCAGCATTTGCTCTACAGGACCCAAGAGCAGACACTGATAAATGCCTCCACAACTCATGAGTATGTGGAGAATTTAAGGAAACACCTTCAACATGCTTTTGCTTATGCTCAGCGGAATCTAGAAATATCAGCTGATAGCATGAAGACCCACTATGACCTGAAGACTTCCAGGAAGGAATATCAGGTGGGGGACCGGGTCTATCTATACAATTTCCAAAGGAACCAGGCCAAACAGCGAAAATGTTTACCTACATGGAAGGGACCCTTTGAGATTATAGACAAAATCTCCCCTGTGGCCTACAAGATCCGCATCCCCAAAGGCGGTTTGGCAGAGGGGGAAGACAAGTGGGTCCACATTAACCAGTTGAAGTGTTGCCATCCCAGGCACACTCTGCAGCAACTGGAGGAATCCTCTGGAATCCTAGAGGGTACTGTCTCAGATTAATTCAGTTCTAACTTATAAGATCCTACATATCGCCTATCAAATTCTGAGTTTCTCAATGTGGGTGTTTTTGTTTTTGAATGCAAAAAGAAATGTGCATGTTCATATGTTTTGACGATAAATTTATATGCCACCCCACTATATCAATGGTGGGGGAGAAATGTCCATGAATAGGTATTGCCGCTCTTCCTTTGTCGTCCTAGGAGAAAGAAAAGCTGGAGACGGGCCAAGGAGGACGATCCGGAGACCGGGAGCAGAGACGCAAGGGGCCCAGTGTACCGCCCAATATTCCCATCAGGACCGGCGAGGAGAACCGATCGATCAGTACCGGATGGAGGAAAAGATGCTGAACTGTGCCATCTATTGGAAGAAAATGAGGAAACATCCCAGGTCTTGCGAGTCCCATCAGTGAAACAGAATGGCCATCGCAAGAGGGGGGCTTGTGGGATGTTTTTACCCATGCATCCGAGCCTACCTCAAAAACTGTGCAGTACTGGCTTTGAAACCATCATGATGGCCAGAGCTTCCCAGAAAATGCCCAGGGAAGTGCATGAAGAATAGGCTGCCACCCATTTTGCCGATGTTATGGGCACAGAAGGGCACTGCCTAAAACCACCATTGGACTACCCACACAGTAGCCTGAAACCATTGGGAATGGCAATGCTGATTGCCAAAAGCAACCTAGAATTGTGGGGAATTCATTTTCTTAAATCCCAACAATGGGTGCATTACCAGTACTCACCACTATCAGAAAGCCAGCGTCTTAAAACAACACCGGACTTTTTTTTTTGTTTTGTGTAAAACTGAATAAATGAACCCAAAGCAGGCCAAAGAAAGACTTACTGAGAGGTGGATACGATGTAAAGTTATCTTCTGAAGTGATTTGAAGGTTTATAACAAGACTGGCTGAGCTGTGGATTTCAGCAGTTTAAGTAAATTTGGACTGAAAGACACTAAAAATCTAAATGTTTAAAAGAAATGAGTGACCTACTTTTGAGTGTCACATAGGTTGCAATTGTTTAAATGTCATAGTTTTAAACTTAGAATCAGCATTCTAGCTGCATATGTAAAAATTGTCTTGACTTAAACTGGGGAACAAAAAGTGACATTTTATCTGAAACCTGGTTTAAGGAACTGGATTCTGCTTGACAACTTCCCCCCAATTGGAGTGAAACTGGATCCACAGCAGTTCCCAGGCATAGCTGCCTTTTGCTGTTCCCACCAAAAGGGATATGACACTTCTATGATTGAATTACCTGGGCTCTGCAGGAAATTGAACAAAGCCCTGTCCTGACTCAGGCAAATGTTTTATTGGTGGGAGTCGTAAATGTAGCTTCCTCCTGGAAGGAAAGGGGAGGAGCACTGCCTGTGAGAGCAAGCTGGCTTGGCAGAACTGGAAAAAACAGAAATTCAACCTTGTGCTGGGGGAAACCACACCCCTTTGGGGCCAGAACATAACTCTAAAAAGATGGATCATTCATAGAGCGGACTTGTGAAAATTTTATAAATGATACCATAATTCTTGTGATTTTTCTGCCCACATTTTAAGAGGTTTTTAGAACCGGTGGTATGATCTGGGGGCAAGCTAGCAGTTAAGAGGGTATTACTTAAAATGTATGCATGTTAAAAATCTGACACTTCATCAATTAATGTCCATACTCCTTGCGCACATGTGTGTACATTTGGGTTAATGTCCGAAATTGCAAAATCAGTTAAAAAGTGCAAATGTTGCCATTTCTGAATGCACGCCCCCAGGAAGAGCAGATTTGGACAGGGTATACCTCCTGTGATATGTGATGGGTTCATGTAATTTTAAACAAATGTGTACCTGTGCAAATATGTCTTTTTGATCAAATATAGATTGTGTGCAATTTGACAGGGGAGTGTCCTCTCTGCAAGCCATAAAATGACATCGCTCTGACTCACAGTTCCTTCCCCAATCATGGGAGAGGGGAGAATTGGGCCAATGGGCAGTTGAGAGAGGGGCTGGCTAGTGATGCTGCACACACACCCACTTTCAAAACACATAAAAGCAGACAGTCAGGACAGATAGGGAGATTCAATTCCATTTGCTGCAACGCGCTCTGCCGGACCACACAACATCCAGAAGATACTAGATTCAACACTTAGACTTTAAAACTCCAAAGAACTTGATCCAGAACTCAAAGCAAGGGCCTAAACCCACAAACTGAGAACTCTTCTCAGTGGGCCTCAGCATCCAGCAAACCTAACAGCGGTAGCGGCCTCCAGGAGCCGTGCAGATCAGCGCTGGGTCCAGAGAAAGCTGTGCAGAAAGATCCAGAAGCAGTGCTGACCCAGACCGCTGTTCGCAGAACCAGAGTGCTGAACCAGACCACTGTGCGCAGAGACCGTCCGTGGCGAGTGAAGAAAACCTGACCAGATCCGTGGCGAGGCCCATTTTTTTTCTAAATATATTGTGAGTACATAGCAGAACTGTGCAGAACCAATCTCTTAGTTAAAATAATATAATTCAATCTATTTTAATCTAACCAGAACTGTCTCCTAGAAGTTGTACCTTGTCATTTTGCAAAACTGTCACTTGTCACTTTGAATTTTAACATTCCAAGTCTGAAAAACGACCTTTATTTAATCGCTCATATCTCCGTGACCGTTTGTCTTAGAGACTTGCAGTAACTTTCCTCTGAAAGCTAGGAATCTTGGCTTTTCAGCGAACCTAGAACCGCATTCCTTATTCCCTACAGTTTTGCCGCAATCGCGAAAAACGCACTCGCGAATTTGCCGCGATTTGCAAATTTCTCCACGTGTGAAAACAGCAGCTTCCTTGCTAAAAATTCGTTTGCCTCTTAAGAATCATCCCTGAATCATTGCTGGAGTGAGCCTGGACTAATATTAACTAGATATCACTGACCCTAATCCTCTAGAGGGAATTAAAAACATTTCGGCATATTTTTCACTTCATTGCCAGCACATATAAAAGCATTGTGGGGCCTGTGTTTCAAACTTCTGTAGTCTAAGCTTGCTGGGGTGAACTGAATTACATTTGATTGCATTTCTAAGAACTGTGTGCTTTCCTTCCATTTCCTTGCATTGCATCAAGGGGGGGGGGAGTGCATTGACAGAGAAAAGTGATTACATTGTTTTGTTGAAATCATATTGAGTATTTTCTGTATTGCATTTCATTCAACATTGCATCCATCTGAACTTATATAAAGCATTCTCTACCACCTTATTCTTCTGTTCCTATTCACAAGTGTGCTAGTGCCAGACTATCCATTATTGATTACTGATCAGATTAAGTGTGATATCCAATTATTAATTTATTAGAAAGTGTGATATATATCTATATTGTTTAAATTCTCAAATAAACCTTTTAACTTGCAAAACAGAACTACTTCTTGGCTCAGTGGGGTCAGGGGGATTCCAAGAGAGGGGTGTTATATAGGGGTAGTCATCCAGAACGCATGAACTGGACATAAAGATATATCAATAAGGGTTTCCATTCAGTATCCCAGACTAGGCATTGACTTAGCTGTATTGAATTGAATCCTCTTACACTTGTATGTGGACACCAAATGGGTATACATTTGTAAATGTAATTGGTCCAAGGTCAACATATATTGCTTTAATCTTATAATCTTCTTATTTTGATATGGTGTTTGATTATGCTGTAGACTTTATATATCTTGTATAATCTTCATCATTTTTATTATGATTGTTTAAGTGTTTTATTGAGTTTTGTAATTTTGATTTTCATGTTACGATAGTGTTGTTAATTATAATTCAACACAGAATAAATGTGTAAATAAATGTGTAAATGTGTAAATGTCATTTTTTGTGACTGAATGCACAATAAAAAAATGTTTTAAAAAGGGTACACATGTGTTGGATTATGTTCTTATCATGCGTGCCCACGTCGGGCCATTCTGTAAACATGTGTCCTACAGTTCCCACCGCCCTTTCATTGTTATTCATTGTTATACTTGATTATTTTGTCCTGATAAGTTGCGAGATCTTTACACCTATGTTATTGCTCATGGTAAAGGTATTTGTACCGCACACTGTCACCACTGGAGCGGTCCCCAGACACTCTGTCTGATCGGAAAAGGAGGTTGGGAAAAGAAGTGGTGTGGGGGGGGAGGGTAGTAGGGTGTAGTGGGAATAGGAAAGTGAGAGTTTTGATGTCTTGTTGGCAGCCTCAGTTCAGTTTGCACAGTTCACTGAGTTTAAGAACGGTTTTCGGGTTGGTGTGACTTCCCAGTGTTTTTTTGTGCTGGGTTATGTGTTGTTTTCGTTACACACAACAGGAGGCTGAGGGAGTGGCACTGCCCACTGCTAACCGACCCTCATTAAGGTCCTTCACCTTTATATACAAACTTTAGGGTTAGACAAGCTACTGCTACTGTTTTCACAATGTGATACCATGAGAGAAACCAGAGACCTTCAAGACCTGTTAGTGCTTGCAATACATTAAATTATGATGCACAAGCAGGTCTAACTTCAAATAGACAATTTTATGCACATATAAGAATTATACCTAAAGAGTGCCACAAGTGGTCACCGTAATAAAAATAATCACAAAAAGGTTATACACCACCATTAAGACAACACTAACTTGAGTAAATGCAGACAGTGAACAAATGTTACAGACAGTAAATTGATAGGGCAAGAGTATTCAATCAATAGACCTAAAGTGTCAGTGGTGTCATGAAAGGGTCATGTGCTGTGCAAATACGCATGTAAACTCAATCTAACACTCAATTCAAACTCACCCTTACTCATTCATCCACAGCCAAACAACTCATTCCAACATGTTTCTTTCCAAAACTTAACAAGTGCAAGAAATGTGCATGGAAATTCGTCAGGGACCGTCAATAAAAAAATAACATAAAGAGCACTGTAATAGACAATGTGCAAATTCTGCTAAACAAGACATGGTGTATTCCTGTCAATACCAGAGACAATCTAAATTTGAAATCTATACTCCTAGGAGTGACAAAACAGAACACTTCAAAAGCCACAGAATGCTCAATATGGGGTTGATGATGTATCCAGGACGTGGCTACTGGTAGCACCGCGGATCACCTGAAAACAGTAGGGCAATGGGAAGAGTTACCATTTGTCTAATACATTCATGTCCAGAAATCGACACAAAGTTACTTGGCCCGATATCAATAACGTGCCTATGCAAAAGGGGGCATCTCAATGGCCATGCGAAGATAAGGGACAACACGAGAAGACAAGGAGAAAGCAGGACCCAAAAATGACCAAGGAGAAGGGGCGTGTGTATGGATCCCACAAGGTTGTCGTGCTCAAAGGAATACCCGTGGTACTAGATGGGACATGCCAGAGCCTATAAATCTGAAGGTCCAGGGGTATGACCTGGGTACTACGGGTGCTCAAAATGGTTAAAAATGCAAACTTCTTACCATGTGCTGCTCAGGTGGCTGCATGTGGAATTAATGGGAGAGAAAGCACCGGGTAGTGGCTGCCTATAATTCAGCCTGGCTGCCCATGAAGGTGGTGATAGCCGGTAGGTGGAGTGAAACCGAAGCTGCCAAAGTAGGGCGATTCTAGGGTGGAGAGGAAAACACTGCACTGGTAAATTCTTAGATGTGGCTTCAGCGTCATAATTTACAGCCGTGACCCGTACATTCTGAAAGTGAAGTAACTTAACTACCTTCCGAGCTCGGAGAAACTGTCCCCTTCGCTTGCTCAATAGTTTCTCAACGTTGCACTCCATTCGCAGAGCGGCTGCTCAAGAAACCGTTCAAAGTGACGGTCTGCGCAGGTCCGCTGGGGGAAGCAGATAACACGCTGGGTGAGCCAGCAGGTTTGCAGGGGGACGAAAAGAGAAAGCGAAGTTCACATACACTCACATCAGTCCCTAATCAGGCTAGCATATGCCTGTTAACAGAGCCAGAGCCCTCCCTCAGCACGCGAGATGCAAAATCAGGAACACGTGAGAATTGGAGGGGGAGCAAAATCCATGTCAACTAATCTTTCCATAATCAAACTAGCATACGCCTGATAAACATTCTCTGAATAGCAAAGGCCACTTACCCGCGGGGTACGTGTGGTGCTGCAGAACTAGGATCCCAATGCGTCTGGGTCCGGAAGTATGAGGTGACATGACCTGCTGATCTCCTGAAGTACAATATTCCATGGAGTGGCGTGTCGTTCTATTGGACGCTCTGTTAACCTGTATCTGCAAGTTGATTGCAGGCAGGGCGGAAACCCCTCCCACATGGAATCCGGGAAATAAGTCGTATTGCGTGCCCGTGGTTTGAAGCCAGCACAATGCTGCTTAAGATGCTTATGTCAGTGGAATGACATTAGTTTCACAGTTGGTCACGACGTTGTATGTTGAGTTCTGTGCACTTACTGAAGGCGCAAGTAAAAACGCTACACAAAGCGTCATAGGCTCGTGGCCCCTGATGCTGGCGGGCTAGGTGTTGCCAGCCAGGCTGCACTGCGTACCTCACAGATTCCTAACGTCATGAAGCAAAGAGGAAATTCCTCAATATGCAAAAGACCTACAGGATGTTGAACAGTGCTCCTTACCTCATGGAGCATGGCATCCCTGTGCACGTCTAGCTGAGTCCCTGTGCACGTCTAGCTGAGTCCCTGTGCACATCTAGCTGAGTCAACACAGGCAACAAAGAGAAATGCCTCGGTTCACTGTAATGGCCATATAGAAGAACGCCATACATCTCAGTGTTGGTCGCCTGGTTGAAGCAAGGCTGGATTAGTGAGTCAACACTGGTGCTTTTGTGACCCATAAATGCTCCCTAGCTGGTGTCATTGAAATGCCTTATATGTGGTGTCAATCCATTTTTTTCGTTGAGGCCCATAATTGCACACTTAGTTAGAATAATTATTTGTTGTTCCTTGCGAAACAAGGTGTGTCTGTCTCTATTGGTGTCCATGCTTGGTAGCTATTTGTACAGGACGGTCCATTTGAGCTCATCGGATGAGTGTTGGTTTTCCACCCAGTGATCCACCAGAGGTGCATTGCTGGTTCTGTTTTTTAGGCAGCTTCTGTGTTCCTCAATCCGTCTGTTTACCAACGTAGAGCTGATGACACGGGCACCAAATGGCATTAATCATCATTACAGGGTTGCAATTTGTATGTTTGTTTTGTCTCCATGGTGAGGGTAAACCGATGTCAACCTCTGTACTCATGCTGGTGAATTTACAGTAGGTACATTGTCCACAAGGGAAATGGCCAATTATTGGGGGCCTGTTCCAAATTTCTGTGATCGTCTTTTGGCTACGCTGCCTTAAGGATAAGTCATTGCGGGTTACAAGATATTTAATGTTTTTTCTTCTTTTGAAGGCCATTGCTGGTCTTGGTGGTGGCATCTTACTTTTGTCCAGGATTGTCCAGTTTTTATAAAACTATTTTTTTGATATTGTTGGACATGTTGTTGTAAGTGTTGACGAAAACCAATTTGTCTTGATCTTTGGAGGTGTTGTGCTTTTTATATTCCAAAAGGGCCTTACAGTGATTGTTCTTAGCTCTCTTTAATGCTCTGTTGGTTACTTCGTTTGGATAATCTCGTCCTGTCAGGTTGTCCTGCATTTTAGTAGCGCCTGCCAAAAAGTTGTTTTTGTGCGAACTATTCCGTTTAAGCCTTTGAGATTGGCCTAGAGGCCGATTGTCCCTGAAATGTTTTGGGTGGGAACTCTCGTAGTGTAACATAGAGTTTCTGTCAGTTGGTTTATTGTATGGTTTGACAAACAGTTCTTTGAAGACGTCATTCCCTGAGATAGTAATGTCCAAAAAGTTCAAATTGGCCCTACTGTAGATAATATGATGTAAAGTCAAGGAATCTATCTTGAGTGTTGATCCAGGATAGAAATAGTAATAGGTCATCTTCTGTACCTTGCCATATGACAAAAATGTCATCGATGTACCTGCGCCATTTCCATATGTTTTTTGAAGAACAGGTTATGACTGTGTAGAATTTTGGTCCGTTCGAAATGCTCCATGTAGAGATTCACGATACTGGGTGCCAGTGTGGCACCCATCACGGTTCCTTGGATCTGCTGATAAAATTAGCCATTGAAATGGAAATAGCTTTCTTGCAGGCTCATTTGGGCACACCATAGGATGAAGGAAATTGGGGTTTTGCCTACTGTGTGGTCTGTCAATAGATTCTCTTCAAGCATCTCTATGGAGGCCCTCTGCGGAATGCAAGTGTAGAGTGCTACTACATCCAAACCTACTAGAATCTCCAGCCTGGGGTCGAAGGCAGTGCCCTCAACTTCTTTAATCATCTGGACAGTGTCTTGTACAAAAGATGCCATTTGCCGGACTAATGGTTGGAGGAAGGCGTCGCCAAATTTATGGATTTTAGGTAGTGTGTAAATAAAATTGAGGTATTCTTTGTTTATCTTTTCCGAGGAAGTCGGGCTCTTTAGAAGTGATCCAGCCCCTTTGTCTTGCTTTTTCAACTTTAAGATCAATGATTTCTTTGAGTTTGGTGGTCGGGTCGTTCTCCAAATGGCGATACCAAGTTAGATCTAACAGTTGTCTGTTGCATTTGCGTACGTATTTTTCCCGGTCTTGTAGGACGATGGCCCCACCTTTATCTGCCTTACGGATTATGATTGTCTCATTGTCCAGGAGGTTTTGTTGGGTGTCTTGACCCACGTGCAAGCTATCATGCTACAACAATTGGTGCTGTGGGCTTAGAAAATTCAAGATGGCGGAAAACCCACATGTGCGCCGAAATCCAGGAAAGCTGCGCAGTTTGTGCGCACACCAAAATGGTTGCCTCACTTGCCACCCACCAGTGCGAGAATGATAGGCCGGGTTGCCATGAGGGAAATGGGTTGCCAAAGGAAAAACAGTAGCGCCGGTTAGCTTCAAAGCGCTTCAAAATCACCCTTTTGTTTCCCTGAATGCAAGCTCAAAATGTCTATTTTAAACATGTGCAAAAATCTCACTGAACACCAGCGGACATCTGGCAGAATGGAGTGTTGTGTGCCTACAAAATCTGGGAAATGAAGAGCCCAAAACAATGCTTATAACAAAACTGCTATGGAGTCAGCAGTTTAAGTTGCACTGGATTTAAAGACACTAAAATCGAAAATGTTTAGATTAAATGAGTGACCTATGTTTGGTGTCACATGCCTTTGTAACTGTTGAAATGTCATAGTTTTGCACTTAGAATCAGCATTCTAGCTGCATGTGTAAAATTGCAAGTTAATTTAAAAAGCAACAAAAAAAACATGACAGTTAGCTGAAAGTCTGGCTTAAGGAACTTGATTTTGCTTGACAGCTACCCCCATCAGGAGTGAAACTTGAGTCACAGCTGTGTTCCCAGGCCTATCTGCCTTTTGCTGGCCACACTAAGGATATGCCATCTCTCTGATAATTGAATTAAGGGGAGCCCCCTACAGAATACAGGAGCACTGAACAATGCCCTGTCCTGACTCAGGCAAATGTTTTATTGGCGGGGGTCGTAAATGGAGCTTCCTCTTGGCAGAAGCTGGGAGGGGCACTGCCTGTGAGAGCAAGCTGGCTTGGCAGAACTGGAAAAAACAGTATTTCCACCATGTGACCTGGGAAACCACACCCCTTTGGAGCCAGAACATAACTTTAAAAAGATGGATCATTCATAGAGCGGACATGTGAAAATGTTATAAATGATACCATAATTCTTGTGATTTTTCTGCCCACAATTTAAGAGGTTTTTAGAACCGGTGGTATGTTCAGGGGGGTGTTAGCGGAAAAGTGGATATTACTCTAAATGTATGCATGTTAAAAATCTGAAACTTCATCAATTAATGTCCCTACTCCCTGCGCACATGTATGTAAAGTGGGGTCAATGTCAGAAATGGCAAAACCAGTTAAAAAGTGAAATATGTGCCATTTCTGAATGCAAGCCCCCAGGAACAGCAGATTTGGGACAGAGTATACCTCCTGTGATCTGTGAGGGGTTCATGTAATTTTAAATCAATGTTTACCGGTGCAAATATGTCTTTGTTTATTAAATATAGATTGTGTGCAATTTGACAGGGGAGTGTCCTCTCTGTAAGCCATAAAATGACATCACTCTGACACAACTTAGCTCCCCCAATCAGGGGAGAAATGAAAGCTGGACCAATGACAAGTGAGCGGGGCAAGTTTAGTTATGACCAACACACACACCCACTTGCAGAACATATAAATGGACCACTGAAACTTAGGTAGGGACCTTCATTTCCATCTGCAGCTGGAAGCTCTTCCGGAAAAATCCATACTCTACCTCCATCAACCTCCAGAAAGCCAAACTAGAGACTTCAAATCCCTCAATCTCCAGAATCCAGAAGCAGTGCTGTACCCAGAGAGAGACCAGAGTCCAGTCTAAAACCTGACCAGATCGTGACAAAGCCGCCTTCCTGTTTAAAATCTCTTGTGAGTACCGCCAAACTGTACCAAACCAAAGCTCTTAGTTTAAATTCATCTAATTCAATCTATTTAACCTAAGTAGAACTGCCTGATAGCTCCAAATCTGTCACCTGTCATTCTAGCTGCAAAAGCTGTCACTTGTCTTTTGAACTTTAAAATTTCAAATCTGAAAAACGACCTTCACAAAATCGCTCATATCTCTGCGACCGTTTGTCTTAGAGACTTGCAGTAACTTTCATCTGGAAGCTGAGATCCTAGGCTTTCCTAGGACCCCAAAACGATAGTGATAGTCCTTGTAGTTCTTCTGTAATAGCGCCCGGCGCATTCGCGAATTTTACCGCGATTTGCAAATTTCCACGTGTAAAAATCTGCTGCTGCTTGCCTTCCATTTGCCAGAAATTCGTTTAACCTGCTAACTATCCCTGCATCATTGCTAGTGTGAGCCTGGACTAATATTAACTAGATACCACTCACCCTGAACCTCTGAAAGGGAATTAAAAGCATTTCCAGCATATTTCTCATCCATTGCTAGCACATATAAAAGCATTTGGGTCTGTGTTTTCAAAACTCCTATCTGTTTTCTTTAAGCGTGCTTGGGGGGGATTGAACTGAATTACATTGATTGCATTTCTGAGAACTATGTGCTTTCCTCCCATTTCCTTGCATTGCATAAAGGGGGGCGGGAGTGAATAGCCAGAGAAAAGTGATTACATTGTTTGGTTGAAATCATAGTGAGTATTTTCTGTACTGCATTCATTGAATATTGCATCCACCTGAGCTTACATAAAGCATTCTTTACCACCTTCTTCTTTTGTTCCTATTTACCAGTGTGCTATCTTATCCATTTCATGTCAACTCATTAGTGATTATAAAGAAGTGTGCTAGTGCCAGATTCTCCGTTGTTAATATTTATCATATCAGATTAAGTGTGATATTCAATTATTAATTTATTATAAAGTGTGATATATATATCTCTTGTTTAAATTATCAAATAAACCTTTTAACTTGCAAAACAGAACTACTTCTTGGCTCAGTGGGGTCAGGGGGATTCCAAGAGAGGGGTGTTATATAGGGGTAGTCATCCAGAACGCATGAACTGGACATAAAGATATATCAATAAGGGTTTTCATTCAGTATTCTAGACTAGGCGTTAACTTAGCTGTAGTGCTGAATTGAATCCTCTTACAAATTGGGGGCTCGGGCCGGACGTTTGGGTTAGATTTACCATTTGTGCAGATTAATACAGCGTGCCAACTGACGGGATACATACATCCAGTCGGATCACCACGCTGCATTACGCTGTGAAGCATTCCTCAAAAGGGACACTCCAAGAAAAGTTCTGTTCTGCAAAAATAAAATACTAACTTCTGTAAGTCAGGACAGAGACCAATCTCTAGAATGACGACCTTGGTAGATATGAAAATAGCCAGAGAGCACTTCTTACATAAACTATTTGTGAGAGGTGAATGGGCTGAGCAGGGCCAGGATGCCTGGTTGCAGGCCATCACGCGACAGCTCACTGAAACAGGGTCAGACTTATGGAGAGATCAGGGTCCATTACATGTGGCCCTGAGTGAACTATATATGGCTCCTAAGGCCAAAGATGAACACGACAAGATTGTTAGGATAGCGGCATATTTATATTTATATATGGGAGCCATACAGAATAGATGTGCTGAAAGCCAAAATCTGGCAAATAGGCAACAGATGGCGTTAGAGAAGGTCCAATCTGACCTGGTCTCTTCTGAGCAGAGGCTGCAGAGGAGCCAGGAGTCAGAAGATGATAGAAGGCAGTACATCATTAAAATAAAAGAGGATATGGGCATCCTACAACAGGAAAAGACAGACCAGGATACCAGATTTCTGGCCCTGCAGAAGGAGCACCAAGACAGTTTGGACTCCTTACTGCAGAACCAGAAAAAGTTGGAGCAACAGATCAATTTCAACAGGGCATGCGCGGAGCAGGTAGTCACCCTGCAAAGCCAGCTAGATAGAGAGAAAGAGGAGAGCAATAAACTGATTCTGAAAGACCTGGATACCCAGGCAGAGTTTGATGAGGAGCGCCAAAAGTCTGGTGCCTTTCAACGGCAAAGGGACGACCTGGCGGCACAAATGCAGGCTCTTAGTCAGGAAAGAGACGCCTTAGGCCAGGAAGTCTGCCATTTAAAAAGAAAAATGGAAGAAAATCACCTGGCCCACCAGGGACTGGGTGACCTCCAAAAAGAACACCAGAACTTGGTAGAGCACACCAGAAGGGTGGAGGATGCTCTAGCAAGAAAGGAGCAGGCCAATAGGGACACCACTCAGGAGGTAACCCTCCTGCAGCAAAGACTGGCCCAGTTCTCCAGGACCAACCAGGAAGCACAGAGGGAAAATGAGGCTCTCTGCCAGCACAATGAGAGGCTCCAGCAACAGGTAGCGATGCAGGAGAGACTGATAGAGTCGAGTAAGGCCTTAACTGAGGAACTGAAAGCGCAGGCTCTTGCATTGCAACAGGGAGCAGAGGCGGATAGAGACCAGGTTCGCTGGGAAAGGGAAACTCCTGAGCATAACCTCAGGAGCCCTAATACCAGAGGCCTTTATCTCTCTCAGTCCCTGGATTCTGCCACCCCCATGTCCCCTGGCGCACATGAGCACCGGGCCACAGGGATGGCAGATTACTATCCAGCCAGAAGCATGGGGCTCATAGGCCAGTACCTCCCAGGAATGGATGGGCGGGCATCTGGGCATGGGCACGCAAGCATGGTGCAATTCAGTGGGGAACCCCGGGAGAATAGGCCCATTAAGGGCATCCTGAAAACCTCTGCCCAGTTAGGTCAGTGGAGGGGGTACCCATCAAATCCTGGCAGCAAGGAGGAATCTGAAGACTCCTCTGAACTGCGCAGGACACAGGAGACCAGGTCCCCACATTCTGCCAGCCATTCCCAGGCTCGCAGAATCCGGGAAAACCTGGAAGAACAGACGGGAACCTCTGGGAGCAGTGCCTCTGAGTCCGAGGACGAATGGACAAGGGTTACCCGAACCAAAAAGGCCAATAAGGCAAAAAGGGCCTTGCTTAAGGACCCCTTAAAACAGATTAAGGCAATCAGGAGCGTCATCACGCCTTACCATAAGAACGCTAAGTATTCTGTTTGGGAGCACTTAGAGCTGTTTGAGCAAATGATGGAGACTTTCCATTTGAAGGACAGCCAAAGCTGTATTCAATATGTAAAGTGGACCTTCTCCCCGGAATACTCCAGTTTCTTTGCGGGGCTGCAGGACCAAAATCATTTAAGATGGTCCACCTATAAGGCGGCCATCTTGAAACATTTTTCTGTTCATAGAAATCCTCAAGAGGCTCGCAAGGCAGCCTACAATTTACAATGTGGGGAGGATCAGGCCCCACAAGAATTTGTGCAGGAGTTAAAGCGTGCTTTTGTGCAGACCACCAGAAGGGTGCGCACGGATAGCAGAGAATTTATTAATACGTTGTTCCATGCCTTGCCCAAATACATAATGACCCAGCTCGTGAGGGATTTTCACGAGAAAAGATCTTTAGACTGGGTCATTGAACAGGCTACCCGGATCTATGAGGTGCAGAAACCGGTAGATAGCAAAAGTAATGCCCAGAAAAACCCCAAAGCCAACAGCACCCCTGCTGCTGCCAAGGTGGCAGAGGTAAAGGTCACCCCCGTTTTGGATTTGGAGATGGGGGGGCCTAAAAACCTACCTGCACCTAATAATGCTAGGCCCAGAAGGTCCTCGGGCCAGTCACAGGCAGGGAGTGAAAGAGGTAGTCCCCCCAATGGGGTCCCTCGCTCTCCTGACTATGTAAGTCCTCGCTACAAAGGTAACAGTCCAATCCTGGGTTATGTGTGGACTCCCCCAGCCCAAGGGGGGGGATCCAACCGAGCACCGAACCCAGGGAACTTCCCTCCAAACTTCCCACAGGAGGGCAGAAATTTACCAAACCCTGGGCAGAACTTTTTCCCCAGATATCCACCCGACTTTCAGCCCCAAAACCATCCATCCTTCTTTCCCCAATTCCCTGAGCCCAGACCACTGAATCCGGGAGAGGGGAGGCCAAGGGTGGAGGGGTACCCAAATCTTCCCAACCAGGGGTACTACCAAAGAAGGGATAGTTACCCTTCCCGGGATCAGCCCAGGGGAGAAAACAGGGCCCCGTACCAGCCTGAGCGGGTTTCCCAGTTAGAGCGCCAGGTTCAAAACATGGCGCGGGATCTGGGTCACATACTGAGGGCTCAGCAGAACCCTCAGATCGGCATGCCGGCGCAGAACGCACCCAACTCTGGACCTGGTGCTCCAGAACAATGACGGGGGCAGCACCCCGATAACTCACCGGTTCCCAGGGAGGAGGCACAAAGGGAAGGGGGGTGTAAAGGCTTGGAGGAAGCTTCCTTCCTCACTTGTAAACAGCCCCTGGAAACCCAGGAACCAGAAACAAAATCTCTTGCCCCTGAAAGTGTGCCTCCTAAGGAGCAGAGGGGGGGTAGGAGAAACAAAAGACCCAAACAGACTCAGTTTGAGGAGGAGGTACAGATCTTCCAATTTGAGGGAGAGGGATCCTCAGAGGATCCTGGGAAAAGGATCTTCTCCTTCAGAGAGGGGGGAACTCCTCCCAAAGAAAAATGGGTCCCTAGGGATGCAAATCCAGACTGGGGAGATGTGGAGACTGAGCTACCGCCGCCCACCATCTCATCCCAGAACCAACAGCAAGGAAATCCCCTGGTTCAAACCCATCCTGGTGACTGCCTCCAAAAAGGGGTGGGAGGCCCAGAACCGGAGCCAGGGGAACCCACAATGGCTCTGATCTCCAGTTGCCAAATTTTTCTTTCAGATTCCCAAGGCTCTCCACAGAATTCTGCCCAAATCTATTCTCTCGCCATGTCCAAAACCAGAAAGTTAGCCCACCAGTTGTCCAAAAATGTGCATTATCTGTGCCCCCTTGAGGAGAAGGAGGGAAGATACTATGCCCCGGTACAAGTACAGGGGCAGGGTACAATTTTGGCACTGGTGGACACTGGATCTCAAGCTACCCTTCTGTCCAGAAGGGCCTTTGACGAACTGAATGCAGGAAGGGGAGAGAATTACCAAATTCCTCTCACCTCTCTTCCTGGACAACTCCAGAACTTTGACGGGAAGGAAATTCCCGTTGAGGGGACTGCAGACTTGGACATTAAGATCGGGCGACACAAGGTGAAACACCCGGTCATAGTAGTGACTCCAGAGGGCACCCCTTGTTTACTAGGGAATGACCTCCTGAGAAAGTTGTCACCCCTAATAGATTGTGTAAACAAGGTCCTCTGGACCCAGACTAGCCGACCAATAAAATTAAAACAGAGTGTCAACCATGTTAGTTTAAACGGCACCTGCCACATGGTTGAACAAAAATCTGACCAAGTAGAATTTCACTTCCAGAACAACCAGATTCCAGACGTGACAGTAATAGCAGTAGGACAACAGACTGGTGATGGGGGGTCCTCTCTATTTCTGAAAATCAACCTTCCTTCCAGTTTAAGGTGGTATTCCACGCTGGAAGGAAACACTCTGAAATTCTATACTAATCCACAATCAGAAACTCCCACTCCTATAGTCCAGAAAGATGTGAAATCAGCTCAAAGCCTGGCTGATATTCAGCAAATTGGAGAGCAGTTGTTCATCCCTGTTCAGTTAAATGATGGGAAGGACTCTGTTCTCGCTCGAGTGTGTGTGAACAACGGTAAGAGCTTCATCAGCGAAGCCATGTTTCGCCAACTCCCAAAGGATCCAGCCATTCCCACCTTCAAACTGATAGACAAATGGGAAATGGACCTGGAAGCACCCAATTCAAAACATCTCCTGCCAAGCAGGTTTATGCTCAAAATCTCCATTGGCAACAAGAGCATAGTCCATAATTGTTGGGTCGTGCGAGACGTCACTGCCGCCTTTTACTTAGGCAGTGACATTCTCAATCGCTTTGCCATTAGTTTGGACCTAATAAACTTCAAAGCTTGGTCCCGATTAGCGGATAATCCCATGGGCTTTGTTGATCCAGAAAAAGCATTTAGGTCAGCACAATTGCTACCTTATGCAGTCGAAATTGAGGTTAAAGAGGAAGTCACCATCCCAGAAAGGACCCGACAATTCTCCCTGGAAGTGAAAGTTAAAAGGGGACAAGAGTTGAAAAACCCTGATGCTTACATACATCTAAATGCTTCTCTCCAACAGCAAGGTTTGGGGGTAAACCCAACTCCATTAGTCAACATAGAACATGACACCATTCTAATAGAGGTGGATAACAGCGACTTAAAGAGTATTACTCTAGCCGCAGGCAACATTATTGGAATGGCGGTTGATGACCGACATTTTTTCCATTGATTTAGGTAATGAACTGTTATGGCCAATCCCCAAGGACTGCGTTGACAGTGACAGTGAGGACCATACAACACCAGACAGGATTTTTACCCGGCATGGGGGGAACTTCCTGGTGTACACTTCCTGCCCCTATGGTAAGGAAGATGTGACTTGTGACTTCAGGAGGGATGAGGTGATTTTCCAGGTGCATGAGGGCTGCCTTTCCCACCTGAAGCCTCCGGTCCAAATCAGCACTCTGACCAGAGACTTCTCCACCCAGCTGGAGGAGGCCGCAGAGATAGCCAAACCAGAAGTCTTTCCAGGCTTCAGGCAGATGGTGGAAGAGAGAGTCAACCTAGCTGATGCCTGTGTGACTCTGGAACAAAAGCAAAAGTTGAAACAAGTTTTCTTGGATTTCCAAGATCTCTTTGCGGTAGACTCATATGACTGTGGTCGCACTGACATCCACACAACAACAATCCCCACGGACCCTGGCATGACTCCTGTGTTTGTGAAGCAATATTGCTTGCCTCTCGCATCAATGGAGTCCCTTACTGAAATAATTAAGAACCTTGAGTCCCGGGGAATAATCCGTCCAGTCCACAGCACCTTCAATAATCCGGTGCTGGGAATATTGAAGCCAAACGGCCAGTGGAGACTCTGCGCCGACCTCAGGGAGCTCAACAAACGGGTCCATACTTCCCGATGGCCTCTGCCCTACATTGACCAAGGGCTGGCCCAGATCCAGGGGTCACAGGTATTCACTGCAATAGACCTGACCAATGGGTACTGGACCGTGCCTGTCAGTAGGGAGGACCAATACAAACTGGCTTTTACCTTTGGGGGCCAGCAGTACACCTGGACCCGGACTCCCTTCGGATACCTCAACTCCGGCAATGAATTCAACATTTTCCTACATAAGGCCATGCCCGACCTGGGTGCGAGGGGTAACCTGGCTTATGTAGATGATGTCCTCATCAAACGTTCATCTGTGGAGGAACACATAGCGGAGATCCGTTATGTTCTGACACAGTTGAGGGCCGCCGGAGCAAAACTTTCCTTTCAGAAAGCACAGTGGTGTAGAACCCGTGTTAATTTCTTGGGGCATGAGATTACTCCTCAGGGTCTCTGTCCCCAGGAAAAGAAAGTGGAAGCACTTCAGAAACTGAAAGACCCCACAACTCTGCGGGAACTAAGGAGCCTCCTTGGACTGACTAATTACAGCAGAAAGTTCATTGAGGGCTACGCAGAGATCACCAGACCCCTGATTCATCTCCTGAAGGGGGGGTCAAGTAGGAATGGGGTCCAGAACAAGCCGAGGCAGTAAAACAACCCAAAAGAAGCCTCTCACAAGCGCCTTGCCTAGCTTACCCTGTCAGAAACAAGGAGTTCTTCCTTGAGACGGGGTTCTCTAATACGTGCTTGACGGCCGTATTATACCAAAAGCATGACAAGGTCAATAAAGTAATCTCCTATGCGAGCAAAACTTTATCCTCTGTGGAGGAAAAATTCAACGATTGTGAGAAGGCACTCCTGGCAACGGTGTGGGCATTGAAGAATTACCGCCCGTTTATCCAGGGGGAACACATTATAGTGGAGACTCCACACCAGCCTCTGCAATATCTCCAAAGTGATAGAATCCGGGCCGGAAATGTGAGTAATTCCCGAATTACTTCCTGGATTCTGTCAATGCAAGGCTTTCCTGTGGAGGTCAGATATGGCCAAAACAAGAAGAGTCCCCTCGCGCAAGGTCTGGCTGACTTGCATGATTGTGCCAGAGAAAACTGTCTCGAGGACGAAAGTCTAAAAATAAAGGACAACATGGAGGCATACCTTAATTCCCCCCACAAAGTCTTTGAAGAAGACAAGTGTGAGGGAATGCCCACTGTGTATGTGGATGGATGCTCTTACCATGTTGACAACAACGGGGAGAAAGAACTGGTGGCCGGCGTAGGGAATGCATGGGTGAATGAGTCCCCAGAACCCTCCGCTGGATACAAAATTGGTCCCCGAAGTAGTCAGGTGGCAGAATTGATGGCTGTGCATCAGGCCATCCTCACTGCTGTCCAGCATCAACTCCACGAACTGGTCATAATCACAGATTTGGATTATGTACGGAACGGGTTCGTGGAGCACCTGGTTAATTGGAAAACCAGAGGCATGTTATGTGCTAACAACAAACCCTTGAAACATGGGAAGTTGATCCAAAACATTGATGATCTGGTCACCTCGAAGGGAATGACCATCTATTGGAAGAAGATCAAGGGTCATTCCAAAGTAGAGGGACCAGACAAAACTGGAAATGACTTAGCTGATCAGCTGGCCAAAACCGGGGCCATCCAAGGGGATCTAATTGAGATTGAGTTCCTGTTGGGGGAAATCCAGGTCACTGCCATCACTAGGTCCCAGACAAATGCTCACAACCACCTTTCAATTGCACAATGGAGTAAGGAGACCCCTGATGCTGATTTGATTACTGCTCAGAAGGGGGATCCAATAATTGGTAAATTTTACCAGCACCTTGAGGACCCTGAGAACTTTCCCCTGACGGATACCGATTATATTGGGAAAGAGGACCTAAGAGTGCTGATGAAATGTCCAAAAATGTTCCGGATCCAAGACGGTTTGTTGGTAAGGAAATCCAAAGCTGGCCACGATCAGTGGGTGGTTCCTACCTCATTCCGAAGCCTGATGTTAAGTCACGCCCATGATGCGGCCACCGCCCGTCATAGGGGGTTTCACACAACACTGGAAATCTTAAGAGAGGTTGCATACTGGCCACACATGGGCCAGGACCTCAACCAATATTTGAAGGGTTGTCTTGTGTGTGCACAATTTCAGCCGACATCCCTCACACACCGGGCGCCTTTACAAAAGAGGGGAATGACACTGCCATGGTCAGATTTGCAAATCGACTTTGTAGGCCCTGTGATTCGCTCTGCTAGGGGGAATAAGTACATGTTGACTGTGACATGCTTGTTTACCAAGTGGGTGGAATGTCTCCCAGCCCCAAATTGCAAGGCAGAAACTGCAGCTGCCTTGATGATTAACCACATCTTTTCCCGTTTTGGTCTACCTCAAAGGATTGAGACAGACAGAGGCAGCCACTTCACCAGTGAAGTAATGACAAAGATGTGGGAGATACTGGGGGTCAAGAGAAAGCTGCATATTGCTTATAGACCAGCTTCTTCTGGGGCAGTAGAGAGATATAACCAGACAATTGTGAGCATATTAAAGAAGTTTGTGGCAGATTCCAGGCCAAGTTGGGATATCCGATTACCTCTGGTCCTAATGGCTATCAGATCTACCCCTTCATCTGCAACCAAAATGTCACCATTTGAGTTGATGACTGGGCGCAAAATGGTGCTTCCTCAGCATTTGCTCTACAGGACCCAAGAGCAGACACTGATAAATGCCTCCACTACTCATGAGTATGTAGAGAATTTAAGAAAACACCTCCAACATGCTTTTGCTTATGCTCAGCGGAATCTAGAAAGATCAGCTGATAGCATGAAGACCCATTATGACCTGAAAACTTCCAGGAAGGAATATCAGGTGGGAGACCGGGTCTATCTATACAACTTCCAAAGGAACCAGGCCAAGCAGCGCACATTTTTGCCTACATGGAAGGGACCCTTTGAGATCAACGACAAAATCTCCCCTGTGGCCTACAAAATCCACATCCCCAAAGGTCCTTTGGCAGCGGGTGAAGACAAGTGGGTCCACATAAACCAGTTGAAATGGTGCCATCCCAGGCACGCTCTGCAACAACTGGAGGAATCCTCTGGAATCCTAGCGGGTACTGTCTCAGACTAATTCAGTTCCAACCATCAAACATACCACATCTAGTCTCTAAAACATTGTGATTTGCATCAAACTGTCTCTTAGTTATACTGTTTTTTTTTCAAAATAAGAATGTAATGTTTCGTGATGATGAAATGCATATGCTGCCCCACTATCTCAACAGTGGTGGAAAAACGTCTATGAGTAGGTATTGCCGCTCTTCCTTTGTCATCCTAGGAGAAAGAAGACCTTGAGACTGGCCAAGGAGGACGATCCGGAGACCGGGAATGAAGATCCAATGGGCCCAGTGGACCGCCCAATATTCCCATCAGGACCGGCGAGGAGAACCCATCGATCAGTACCAGATGGAGAAGAAGATGCTGAACTGTGCCATCTACAGAATAGGAAGAAGATTATGCGGACAGACCGGTGCGTGGGTCAAAACCCTTGTGCACCCGACTCCCCATCGACTCAAATTCAAAGTGCAGTCGGGCGGGGGGGCTTGTTGGGTGTCTTGACCCACGTGCAAGCTATCATGCTACAACAATTGGTGCTGTGGGCTTAGAAAATTCAAGATGGCGGAAAACCCACATGTGCGCCGAAATCCAGGAAAGCTGCGCAGTTTGTGCGCACACCAAAATGGTTGCCTCACTTGCCACCCACCAGTGCGAGAATGATAGGCCGGGTTGCCATGAGGGAAATGGGTTGCCAAAGGAAAAACAGTAGCGCCGGTTAGCTTCAAAGCGCTTCAAAATCACCCTTTTGTTTCCCTGAATGCAAGCTCAAAATGTCTATTTTAAACATGTGCAAAAATCTCACTGAACACCAGCGGACATCTGGCAGAATGGAGTGTTGTGTGCCTACAAAATCTGGGAAATGAAGAGCCCAAAACAATGCTTATAACAAAACTGCTATGGAGTCAGCAGTTTAAGTTGCACTGGATTTAAAGACACTAAAATCGAAAATGTTTAGATTAAATGAGTGACCTATGTTTGGTGTCACATGCCTTTGTAACTGTTGAAATGTCATAGTTTTGCACTTAGAATCAGCATTCTAGCTGCATGTGTAAAATTGCAAGTTAATTTAAAAAGCAACAAAAAAAACATGACAGTTAGCTGAAAGTCTGGCTTAAGGAACTTGATTTTGCTTGACAGCTACCCCCATCAGGAGTGAAACTTGAGTCACAGCTGTGTTCCCAGGCCTATCTGCCTTTTGCTGGCCACACTTAGGATATGCCATCTCTCTGATAATTGAATTAAGGGGAGCCCCCTACAGAATACAGGAGCTCTGAACAATGCCCTGTCCTGACTCAGGCAAATGTTTTATTGGCGGGGGTCGTAAATGGAGCTTCCTCTTGGCAGAAGCTGGGAGGGGCACTGCCTGTGAGAGCAAGCTGGCTTGGCAGAACTGGAAAAACCAGTATTTCCACCATGTGACCTGGGAAACCACACCCCTTTGGAGCCAGAACATAACTTTAAAAAGATGGATCATTCATAGAGCGGACATGTGAAAATGTTATAAATGATACCATAATTCTTGTGATTTTTCTGCCCACAATTTAAGAGGTTTTTAGAACCGGTGGTATGTTCAGGGGGGTGTTAGCGGAAAAGTGGATATTACTCTAAATGTATGCATGTTAAAAATCTGAAACTTCATCAATTAATGTCCCTACTCCCTGCGCACATATATGTAAAGTGGGGTCAATGTCAGAAATGGCAAAATCAGTTAAAAAGTGAAATATGTGCCATTTCTGAATGCAAGCCCCCAGGAACAGCAGATTTGGGACAGAGTATACCTCCTGTGATCTGTGAGGGGTGCATGTAATTTTAAATCAATGTTTACCGGTGCAAATATGTCTTTGTTTATCAAATATAGATTGTGTGCAATTTGACAGGGGAGTGTCCTCTCTGTAAGCCATAAAATGACATCACTCTGACACAACTTAGCTCCCCCAATCAGGGGAGAAATGAAAGCTGGACCAATGACAAGTGAGAGGGGCAAGTTTAGTTATGACCAACACACACACCCACTTGCAGAACATATAAATGGACCACTAAAACTTAGGTAGGGACCTTCATTTCCATCTGCAGCTGGAAGCTCTGCCGGAAAAATCCATACTCTACCTCCATCAACCTCCAGAAAGCCAAACTAGAGACTTCAAATCCCTCAATCTCCAGAATCCAGAAGCAGTGCTGTACCCAGAGAGAGACCAGAGTCCAGTCTAAAACCTGACCAGATCGTGACAAAGCCGCCTTCCTGTTTAAAATCTCTTGTGAGTACCGCCAAACTGTACCAAACCAAAGCTCTTAGTTTAAATTCATCTAATTCAATCTATTTAACCTAAGTAGAACTGCCTGATAGCTCCAAATCTGTCACCTGTCATTCTAGCTGCAAAAGCTGTCACTTGTCTTTTGAACTTTAAACTTTCAAATCTGAAAAACGACCTTCACAAAATCGCTCATATCTCCGCGACCGTCTTAGAGACTTGCAGTAACTTTCATCTGGAAGCTGAGATCCTAGGCTTTCCTAGGACCCCAAAACGATAGTGATAGTCCTTGTAGTTCTTCTGTAATAGCGCCCGGCGCATTCGCGAATTCTACCGCGATTTGCAAATTTCTCCACGTGTAAAATCTGCTGCTGCTTGCCTTCCATTTGCCAGAAATTCGTTTAACCTGCTAACTATCCCTGCATCATTGCTAGTGTGAGCCTGGACTAATATTAACTAGATACCACTCACCCTGAACCTCTGAAAGGGAATTAAAAGCATTTCCAGCATATTTCTCATCCATTGCTAGCACATATAAAAGCATTTGGGCCTGTGTTTTCAAAACTCCTATCTGTTTTCTTTAAGCGTGCTTGGGGGGGATTGAACTGAATTACATTGATTGCATTTCTGAGAACTGTGTGCTTTCCTCCCATTTCCTTGCATTGCATAAAGGGGGGGGGAGTGAATAGCCAGAGAAAAGTGATTACATTGTTTGGTTGAAATCATAGTGAGTATTTTCTGTACTGCATTCATTGAATATTGCATCCACCTGAGCTTACATAAAGCATTCTTTACCACCTTCTTCTTTTGTTCCTATTTACCAGTGTGCTATCTTATCCATTTCATGTCAACTCATTAGTGATTATAAAGAAGTGTGCTAGTGCCAGATTCTCCGTTGTTAATATTTATCATATCAGATTAAGTGTGATATTCAATTATTAATTTATTATAAAGTGTGATATATATATCTCTTGTTGAAATTATCAAATAAACCTTTTAACTTGCAAAACAGAACTACTTCTTGGCTCAGTGGGGTCAGGGGGATTCCAAGAGAGGGGTGTTATATAGGGGTAGTCATCCAGAACGCATGAACTGGACATAAAGATATATCAATAAGGGTTTTCATTCAGTATTCTAGACTAGGCGTTAACTTAGCTGTAGTGCTGAATTGAATCCTCTTACAGTTTTTCATAGCTTTTTTTCACTCAGGTGCTCATATTGCGAAAGGTAGGTCTGTTGTTTTGTCTGTTGTTGCAATGTGGTGAAGTACGTGTGGATTGCTGCACACAGAAGTGGTTGTGTTAGTTTCTGTATGAGAAGTGTATGCGGTTTTAGAGTTGGGTTAGTGGGTTTCCCTTACCTCTTTAACTTTCCGTTTCTGTGCTCAACATCTCCGCTCTACTGGAGTACTCATTTTCTTTTTAACAATAAAAAAACATGAGCACAACTCTACCGACCGGAACATCATGGCGCACTTCTGACCTACCTCGTAAGCATGAACATCTCAAAAGTGAATATCTCTTCTTTCTTTGAATGCTTTCTAAAAATGGACTTTTAATTCACCATGTGTAGGAAAAATGAACATTAGAGGGTTAGTAACCATCCATACAGGCACGGCTGCCACCGATATTTTTTTTTCTTTCGACGCCCAGAAATGTTCAATTACCGGGGCGCCGGAAAAATACTTCCACATTCTTATTTGAGCCCCATAAGGCTCAACGGGAATGGGGAAGCCAGATGCACCGGCAACGTTATCAACAATGGCACCCACAGCAGAACTTGTAGTTTGCCGGTCCGGGAACTACGGTACCGGCATGCTTACTGGTACCGTAGTTCAAAGACCGGCAAACTTATAATGAGACCCAGTGTATCTGAAACTAGCATGAGACTCCAACAGTCATTTATCGGACGGGTGGGCCTGGTTTACAGAGACCCTTATGGGAAGTCAAATTGACATATTTATTGCTTAACTAATTCTCATTTTCTTTCCTGAAAGTCCAGGGTCTTTCCATCTTTCTTGTTTAATCACAAGGCTTTCTGCCATATATAATGTAATGCTGTGTTAATTCTCCCAGAAACTTGCATATGTTTCATCGATGGGTACAACATCGTTTGCAGGCAAGCTGTTCGAACAGTCCTCGGTCCCTGCATTGGTGCTAGATCTGGCCTTAAATAGGATGAGTGTATGCCGTTGGTCACACATCCTCATGTTCTCTGTGTGGCTTTTACTGGTTCAATGGAACTCACTTTGCCAGCTTTTGTCATAATTGTTTATGACCCTCTAAGTGATCGGCTAACTAATGACCTTTTTAAATTCATTGTATTTATCTTAGATAAATGGACCCCACTTGCCCCAAATCTCAATATATGTCAACAGGTGATTTTAATTCTTATTTCGACCTTGCTACATAGTTATTTATGGATGAGGAGGACTTCATTAGTGGCCCCTGGATGAAGAAGCACTATTTCATAATATTAAGATGTTCAAGGATTACAAATGTCTGCTGCAGCCGATTTCTATTTTTTTTTAACAGCCAGTTTTGACACTCTGCACTCTATCAGGAGTTGGGTGGTATCCGTTACCGTTACTTGGTCCAGTGTTATTAGCGCCAGTTCACAAGTTGCAGTGGCGGGGCAAGTCCCACATGTTTTAGTCCACAACACTCAAATGGGCATTTTTGGCACAATTACCAGCACTGCTAATTGCGCTGCAGTAATTGCGCCAAAAATGAGAACAGAGCTCAGAGCTGGAGGTGAATGCGTTGATATGCCCCTAAACTCAGTACTGGGCAGAGTGGTAATGTGGTGGTAATAGTGTGACCGCCTCATTTTAACGGCTGTGCCCAACTCCTGATGAGTCCTTTGGTCTTATGGTAAGGGTAGTTCAAGGATTATGTGTTTATATTATTGAATCTAGAGACATTTTTGGCAAACTTTGGAACAAGTTGAGATTGCCTTAGTGACTGTACCATATTGGAATTCACATTGGATATAGGTCCAAATATCCAACCAGCGGTACTTCCTGTGAAGATTTAGAGGTGTCAGTGTTTTATTTTAACTGTATTTTTATGTTTTTGTGTTTAGCATTATCGAAATGTGCTATGGGACAGTGAGTACAATTACAAGAGAGAACAAACATCTCACCATTTCTTCAAGTCCTGTGGAAGACGGACATCAGCTCCCACAAGGGACCTAGATATTGTTTCCCTTGAAACTATCGATAAGGGAGATTTTGAAATTACAGACAGAATGGTTTGCCCATGTTCACACTCCTCTTAGATAAATTTAGTTGACAATTACTTGAATTACCCATACATTTTGAGCCTTAATATGGCATCTAAAAAAGTTTAACTTGTGGTAATTTTTCTTCCATATATCCTTCAGAATTTAAAGTATTGGATTGGGTCAATGAATTTGATAATTACTTGCATTTGTGCACAGGTGAAGTTTTGCACTTTATCTGGTAATCTGTTGTGCACATTAAAATAAAGAAATGGGTTTTGATGCATGTATTACCATGTTTGAGACATTAGAAGTATGTTAAAGAGAATGTTTAGACTTATTCAATGGTGTTTACAAATTGGTTTTAAAAAATATGTATAATTCAAAATAAAGACTATGGATGTTACTAGATAATGAGTTTACACTGATCCTTCGCTTATCCCACTGTGTCCAGAGACCTTTACCATGAAGTTCATTTAAATCAATTTCATGTTCCATGAGGCATCACACTCTGTGGCTTACACGTACAATTTTGCAATTCACATTGGGTATAGGTCCAAATGTCCAACCTGCTGTTGTTCTTCCTTGCACAACCTTAAGTAGAAGGCAAGGTAATAGAGTTATATACATTGCACTTAATCTGGAACAATTTAATCAAAAGATACACAGCATTCATCTTCTTTTTAACGTGTTAGACACTTCGATGACTCTATATGATGTGCAACTATATTATTAGAACTGGAAAATAGTTGTTTTCCATGCCTGCTAGCAATAGCACATAGCACTATGATACTCATAGGCATTGCTGGGGGGGGGGGAGCATTGTTATAGGCCCCAGGTCTTTTGGTTGAAGCACCGGATAGCAGCTCAGGTGCTGAAACCAAAAGTCTGACAGTCAAGTCTGACAGTCCCGACATTAGCGTAGCCACGGATCTTTTCCAGACCTAGCAACACCCCTGTTGATACTTCATAAGCGAACAAGCACTGATATTTGTGATGTGGCAATAGCTGGCAAAAAAAGGATGCTTAAGGAGACTATTAAACAAATTAAAAGTGAGCATGGCCTATCGGTCAGCACTGCGCCACCTTTAATTGCTAAAGCTCGTAATAAATACAAAAATGGGCTCGCGGCACATAGAACATGTTTTTATAATGCTCAGTGGCAAATGATTTTTGGTGTGTTTTGCGAAGGAACGATAACAAAAAAAATGTGGCATCTCTACCACCAACATATGATGGAAGAGAGTGCTTGTGAGCTAAATCCTATTCCGGAATTGGATTGGGAACACCATTTATCACATTGACACTGCTCTCATTGCCCCTGATCAAGAGGGAACCATTGGGACTATGCACACTTAGTGAACAATATCATGGGGGTCGTTAATCGTCTCAAATCCTCACATGCTCCAGGGCGAGATAGTATCTCTAACCCAGTTATAAAACAAAAAGCCCCTCTATTTTGGGCTTCTCTTTAGAATTGTATCCCTTATAGTTGGTGGCCATCAATTCTGAAACCTATGTTTCGAAAAAGGCTCCAGAACTGATCCCAGTAATGATCGCTTATTAGTCATGATCGATTCCAGGAAATAAATAATTAGCAACTAAAAATAATCTCCCTACATAGTAAGCCCCGCCCACTTGGCGGCTCTCTGGTTGCCGCTCTGATTCCCTACTTAAGGAGCCCTCCATCCTCTTTTCCTTTGCAGATGGGGAGCAGATGCAAGTGGATTTAGGTCACCTGGCCTAAGCCCCTCCCACCTGGTGCCCGCCTGGTTGCCGCTCTTTTACCCCACTTAGCAAGCCCCGCCCAGCTGGTGCCTGCCTGGTTGCCGCTCTGATTCTTACCTAAGGAGCCCTCCAGCCTCTTTTCCTTTGCAGATGGGAGCAGGTGCAAGTGGTTCTTGGACACCTGGCCTAAGCCCTGCCCACCTGGTGCCTTCCTGGTTGCCACTCTCATGCCCCACTTAGCAAGCCCCGCCCACCTGGTGCCTTTGTGGTTAGTGCTCTTTTTCTCTACTTAATGAGCCCTCCAGCCTCTTTTCCTTTGCAGATGGGGAGCAGGTGCAAGTGGATCGTGGTCACCTGGTTTACACCCTGGCCACCTTCTTAGCCCTGCCTCTTCCTTCCTGCTCTTAACTCTTAAATCAAGGGTGTCTCTCACCCGGGCATCCAAAGCGAGGGCAGACAAACAAAACGGCAATTTCTGTTTGGACCTGTCCGGACCAGGAGGATTCAGGGCCCAAAACCCTCTCAGACAGCAGGTAAGCATGCAGCAACATGTGTTTACTCCCTCTGTCCCCACAGGCCATCCCCACACCTCTGCCCCACCCGTGATGTTCCCTTGTGCACCTCCCTTCACGAAAACAGGTGTTGCCTGTTTTGCTTGATTCTTCTACCCTGCTCCCCCTGGCCCCTCCAGCCTACTTCTGCAGGTGTCTGTCCTGATACATTCTGGTTGCACCATCACCGTCTTGTGGCCAATGTTGGATTTTACTTTTATGGACTTCATTTTTTCACGGTGCATCACCCTTTCGCATGGTGGCCCTGAATCATGCTGTTCCCATCTTCATTTTGTATCAAGGCTTACAACATTATGTGTTACTACTGACTTCTGCAATTGCATTCGCTCTCCCCTCTTGCTTCTCCGCTCTCTTTGACTGCTTACTCTCTGTTCTCTCCTCCTCTCCCTTTCTCTCTTTTCCTATCTTCTCCCCTCCTCCCCTTAATTTCTTTTATGCACTTACTCTATCAGAATTGTCCCTGGACCTAGTATGATAGCAACCTCGTCTGTCTCCTCCCCTCTCCCCTTACTTGTACCCCCCCTCCAGCACTATCTGAAATGTCATCAGGCATAGCATGATAGTCACTTGTTTTGTTCACCCCCTCCCTTTCTGCACCCGTACCTCTCACCTTTTGTTTTCTCCGACTCTACCAGATATGTTGTCAGGCCTAGGATGGTAGTCTCCTGTCTGTTTCCATTTCCTTCCCATCCTCCCCCTCCCTTCCTTATCTATGTCTTAGCTCTTGAACTATCTGAAACATTGACAGGCCGAGTACGATAGTTAATTTCACATCCTTACTGTTCATGGCCTGTAAGAATGTCGTTGTATTTTCTCTTGTTCCCTCCCTTGCCTTGAAGCGCTTAGAAACACATTGTGTATAGGCGCTACATAAATAAACAATCACATAACAATCATACCGATCTAACGGACAGTATTTCGACTGGGTATGGGAACCTTACAGTACATTTTGACGCTACACAATTTCATCTCTGCCACTTACAGGCGACCTGGCACAATATTGTACTTATGCTTTATTGCCAGTGCCTTTGATTATGTCGTGCGCACTCGTTTATGGTCTGAACTCACCATATGAGGCATTGATCCTCTTGCAATACATTTAGTCAGACAGATGTATGATGCAACTTTGGTGATTATTAGATTGGATGCCTTGGCTAATCTTTCCGCTACTATCAGTATTAATCACAGCCTCAAACATGGCGGTGTACTGGCTCTTCTCTTGTATAACTTGTATGTTGCAGGTATGCAGGAAGCTCTAATAAATTGCAGACATTTTCCACCGTCCATCGGCAAACAACCTCTTGCTTGGCTGTCTTACGCCGAGTACATCGTTATAATGAATAACACTCCAATAGGGCTCCAAAAATCTTTGCAGGCTCTGCACGACTGTTCCTTATTAAATACATTAAGGATTCACCGGACGAAGACCAAGGTATTAATAATTGACAGTGAACAGCGGTGTCCCATAAATTATGCTTGGAAAATTGCTGGATAGCCCCTTGAGGTAGTGAAGACTTAGGTTTCTTTGGGGGTGGCCACTACAAACAATACTAGGATAGCTTTTTATGAAGATAACCTGACCCTGAAATCAATTAAGAAATGCAGTGCTATAAAGGGGTATATAGCCCATAAGGGTGGAGACTATTGAGGGATTCCTGAGAATTTGTAAATTGAGCATCATTGCGGGACTGTTATACAGTCTGTACGTCTTACCTGAAAACATGTGTCGCGTCTAAATGTAATAGAGGGTGAATGATGGCGTCCTACTTTGCCGCTACCTAAGCTGGTGCCTATGGAAGCTATACGCTGTGAGCTGGGCTTAACCCCCTTAATGACATTATGAAAAATAGCTCACTGTAAATTATACAGGAACGTTTTTGAAGCTATGAACATTGAAGAATCTCTTTTTGGTCTTATGTATCGCGGTTTTGAAATGAAAAAGAATAATCAGGCGTATAGTGAACTTAAGGCATCCTGCAAGGAATTTTATGGGACAGTTGGTTAAATTCCTGATGAATCCAGTAATTATGGTGGATATGTATCTAGATTAAAAGCAAAATGCCTAGATTGTGATTGTGTATCCCATCTGGATACATTAAGGACACAAATGAACTACAGTGAGTATGATACACATGTTTTTTAACATGTTATCACCCTGCGACATAAGATCAGTGATATAGATTTTAGAAGGTTTATTATGCAACTACATGTTAGTCCCCACTCTTTCCCATATGGGCTCTTGGAAAGGGATCCCATATGGTTCTAGAATGTGTAGCTTCTGTAAAGGCCCTGTTGAAAACCCTCAACATATTTTGACCTTGTGTCCATGCTTAGCCAATTACTATAGCAAGGGATATTCGAAAAATGCATGTGATCTTTCACAAATACAAACACATCAATTCCGGTCTTGCTTATTCATGGCAACATCCAAACTTTTGACAGAGGCTGCTTATCATATTTGTAAGATGGTGTTAGGCAGAATCCTGTGCAGTACCCTTTGGGAACACCACACACAATTAAGACTACAAGTGCAAGTACAAATTCACCTTTGGTACAAGCCTGTACTACACAGTAAAGTGGTAGTGATGGCTGAGTAGCCAGACCTATCTGAAGACTAAAGTGAGCAGTACCAATAGTTACACAAATGACAGCAATTACTATGATTCAAACAAACTCTGATTCAAGGTTTCAGAGTAAAAGAATATACATTTATTTACACATCAGTTGTAAAACAGTTCACTAAATAAAGCAGCAGAAAAATCACACACTTAATACACTACACACCAACCAATGAATTCTGGGCAAATTTACCTCAAAATGAAGTGTGAGCAAAATGGCACTCCAACAATTTAAAAGGGGAAGGGAAGACAAGGTTATTCAAAATCAAGCAGCACCAACAAGTAAGTAGGCAGGGCAATCTAGAAAAGGCTTACTACAACTAGGATTCAAATCGATAGGCTTAGGCCAATGTTAATGGTTCAGAGTCTTTGCAGAGGATCACCCAGTTCAGAGTAGTTCGCGGTTAAGTCTTTGCCAAGAGTTCGAGACAAAGTAGGTCGGAAGACAAGTTATTTAAAAGAGTAGAGAAGGACAAGCCCTCAGATTAGCGAAAAATTTAAAACACTTTCACTGCGGTCGGCCGGAACGAACAACCGGATTTTAACAGTACCTTAGTAGAAGAAGAATGCTGTAGCTGAGGCAGAAGTTCCTGGCAGGTTCTGCAGGCTCACGGTTCCTGATGCGACTGTCAGACTGACAAGAAGTAGGAAGACTGGAGCGTCCTGCACTACCCAGGGAAGAAAACAGCAGCAGAGCAAAGCGACAAATAAAAGGTGTGCTCCTTAAAACCCAAACAGGGTCCGGTCCTCCTGGCTATCCGGTTCACTGCAACGATGCACAGCAAATTCAACCAGGAGAGGGAGGCTTTGCTTGGTGTTTGGTGAACTGGTTGGTCCCACCAACTCAGGGGAGAAGATTCCTTGCAGATCTTCCCTGTCGTTGAAGTTTCAGGCGATTCGGACCCGCTGCAGTGCTTCACCGGGAGCTTCAGTAGTTGCAGCAGTCCTCTTCCTTCAGCTTCTCTTCGGTTCTCTCGATCCAGTGGCTATTCTGCCTTCCAAGTCCAAGAGACCTGCTTATACGCAGTTTTCCCCCATTCACACAGCCTGGCTGTCAATCACACAGCAGGGTGACTGTCACCTAGCCAATCAAACAAGCGTGTGACTTGGGTCTCCAAGGAGACCCTGTGCAGGGGGCCTAAAACCCCTCCCTCACATCCTGTCCACACGGACACTCAGGCGCCTAAGGAGGGCTTCTGTGCAGAAGCCCGCCAAAAGACGACGAACAAAGGAACCAAACTTGGTTGGCGCGCAGAGTAAAACACGAGAAAGACCTTTACAAATGCAAATGGTGAATAAACCCAGCCGGAACCAAATAAAATTAAAAGGGGTCCAGGGGATTAAAGTTCGAGGCTACCACCATAGCCTCTAACAGTACCAAGGCTATTTTCATAGTCCACGGTAGGAATAAAATGGTAGATACCACTGCCACCAGCCAAATCTTAGAGAAAGGGGACCAAAATAATGTTCCATGAGAAACAGACAAAAAGGGATGACTATTAACCCTTCCAGTACTTTTTGAAAGATAGGTTGAACGGGGTCTGTGATTTTAAAAAGACTAGTAAAGTCAATGGCAACTTTACAAGTTCTGGGAGGCAGTAGTCAGTCCCAGAAAATGAAGTTTAAAGTGGTAAGTCTAAAAAGACAACCCTGTGTCACTGCACTAAAGGTGCTGTATGACACACAGTAAAAAGAGGATGCCTATGGAGTAGGTGAGACTCCACAGTCTATGAACACAAAAATGTAAAACACACAGTAAAACACATGTAAGAGTGGGGAAAAAAGGCTCACACTCTTACCAGGTGAAAAAAAAGAAAATGGTAGAAATCCAGCAAAGCTGCTGAGGGACTCAATAGGTAAGGTAAATTAGCCATTCTGGAGAATTCTCCCCAACAGATGGTAATTAAATGTTTTAACAATATGGAAAAGTAAGGCTTTAACTAATTAATTTCTCATGATTTGAAATCCTTTATATGTTGTGATATTGAGAGTTGTATATATCTATTGATATGTTAATGTATGTATTGTGTTGAGTCATTATAGTGTAATACGTTGTATTCTATTTTGTATGAACCATATACACTTTAATAACAACAACAAATAAGATACAGATATTACTTTCCTGCATTTGAAAATGCCATCTTTCAGAATGTTATACATTGGCCTCAATACAGTGGCATCTGCGAGTAACCGTCAAGGCACTGTGAGCTTGTTCAAAGGCCTACCTTTTACCTCTGGAAAAGAGGAGTGCTAACTTTCCAAAGCTCTCATATTTAAATGCAGGTAAAATGCAGGTATCCGCCAGCATGGGTCTTGTTTCCTTTGCACAATAATTCCACAAACCACTTCACGGTTCTTTTCAGCTCTGAGGGGCCACTAAAATATAAGTCCAGGATTCATCTTCCATCGTTTTAGAGAGATCCCTGAACCATGTGCAGTTATTGGGTAGAGTCGGCCAAGATCCTGTTCTGAGACAGGCTGATGACAAGAGTCCTGCTACCATTTTCTCACGATCCGACCAATGAAAAGTGGCGGTCAGGTGAAGGAGAAGCCTTCTATACAGGGAATGTCAGTCAGATGACCACGTAGCACAGAATCTCTGTCTTTCGGCCAGACCTGTGGGCCATAGCCTAACTATATGTTAAGAAGGGGTCACAAATATATCTGAAAGCCAAGATTAAACATACACTGGCAAGAATAATGTTAGGGGGCAGGCAACTACCATCCTAGCAGATAATATCCTCTTCCGGATGGATGTGGCGTGATTCACGTCTAGTGAGGGAGATGGTGGGCTTTGTGCAATAATGGGTAAGATTACAGCCAATGGATGAGGAGGACGTTGATCTCTGGTAGAGAATATACAGGTGGATCAATTATTGAGGAAGGTTGGTCCTGTTGGCAAAAGGATCTTCGTTCCAATATTCTTCTACAGTTGTGATCTTTTAGTTCCTAAAAAAAAGAACAACCTGTTTTGTTCAATGTATTAAACATATTTTCTAATAAACAAATTTAAAAAAGAGGTTAAAAAAGGATGGCCACGAAATGCATGGTCCATGTTCTTCTACTTGTTGAGGGCTTCAATAGTGATGACACGTAGTCGGAAGAGAACGTTTAGGGTACGAGAAAATCACAGACACAGACACTTTTTCCAACATTATCTAGATTTTGAGAAAGTGGTTCTTGGATGCAGTGACATTTGTGTCAGTGTGGGCTGTGTGAAGAATCAGTCTTGTTTCTCCCCAAATCCTGGGGTCAAAGACACCTCTCATGTGGCTAGGACACACCATATGCATCCTGACCCAATGCCTGGGAGCGGTAATATGGGGATGAATAACCTGGGGGAAGAATCCAATCAATGGAGGAGGGAGATTAAAAACCTTGATACCCCTTAAATATTCAGAAATTACTACAGGGCAGAAATTACAAAGAACCCGAAATATTTCGGTTTGCACTAAAAGTCCCAGAAATCCCATACTCGTGAACAGGGGAAGAGGAAGGAGCCTGAGGGCGAGACATGGTATTCCTCCATTCCCAATAATACCCCAACACACTCTCCCTCAGCCTTCATGGGGTCTTTTCAATCTCACCCCATCTCCCCCACCCCATTTCCAACAAATACTGAGACGAGGAAGATGCAACTATGATCAGTGAAGATTACCCATAGAAACAACATGGGTGAAGTAAGGGAAACCTACTATAGATAGAACTAATGTTGTCCCAATAATAATAGTCAGGCAGTGCCAGGTGTTTACTAATTACCACTCACACCTGACTCCACTTGACTATTTGTTTAACTATAAAAGGAGTGTTTTTTTCTCAGAGGAGAGAGCGAGCTGGGAGTGCTGTCTGGACCAGTGAAGCTAAGGAGCAGAGAGCATCAGGAAAGAGTGAAGCCTGGAGGAGAATGGCGTGCCAAGACGCTGTCCTGGTGTCTGTAAGGGGCTGCAGAGAGGTTAGGGAGCCTTGCCTCCAAGGAGCCAGACTTCGGCAGCCTGCATCCTGCCAGTGGCGTCCGGGGCGATGCTTGTTCCCTTGGGATGTGTGTCAGTCTCTAAGTGTCTGAGGACCAGGTGGTGAGACGCTGACTTCTACCCTGTGTATCTAGAGGAACCACTTGAAAACAAGATGTTAACCAGTAAGTGAGGCAGAAACTCGTGACTGTGCGGAGCGGGAGAAAGACACCATTTAAAGTGTCACGGAGCGGAAAGTGAGATAATGGTCCTCATTACAACACTGGCGGTAAGGCAACAACGGTGCCGGTAGTGCTAGCTGCACTGTTGTTGCCTTACCACCACATTACGAGTTCTGCTCGTGGGTGCTGGACTGCACGCCTGGTCTGACAATCACGAGTTCTGCTCGTGGGAGCAGACCGGCTCCCACAAGCAGAACTCGTGATTGCACCGGCACCGTTATTAACAGTGCCGGTACAACCATGCTCCCCACCCCCATTCTGCCCTATAGGGCAGAATGGGGATCGGGAGCCCGGCCATACCGGCACCTGCGAATGGGCAATTACCGGCCCATTCAACTCGTAATGGGCCAGTAATTGCCCATTCGCGGTTGCCAGTGCTGGTAGCGAGTGTGGTGGTAGCGCCAAACTCATAATGAGGCCCAATTTGTATGAAGTACAGAAAGTGACCGAAATGTATTTGGAAGTTGCGCTAGCGGCACAGAAGAAAAGTTATTTGAAAGAAAGGCATTAAAAGTGGCATACAGATTTTTTGCAAAGAGTGCAAAGCATGCATGGTGAAGAGAGGACAGTGTAACAAGTGTGCAGGAAGCACAGGAAAGAAACAGATACGTGCAGAGGCGCACATAAGGATAATAAAGTATGTGAGGTGCACAAGAGGCATGAAAGAAGGTAAAGGATTGTGCAAGAAAGCACAGAAGAGAAAAGGAACAGAGAAGGGAAGGTACAAGTGTGCAGGAGGATGAATCAAGTGGAAGAAAAAATTAAGAGCAAGGAATAAAGAGAGAGTGTTAGAGATCATAGTGGTTACTCACAGGAGGAGCAACGAACCAGGCAGTTTCAAAAGTCTCTGATAGTAAGCACCTCAAAAGTGAAATGTCTGTGAAGGAATTGTAAATAGAAAGAAAGTTCTAGCCTGACAAATGAACTTGTGTTGGAAATTGTAGAGGGGCCTAAACTTGGAGAAGGGAACCCTGAGAGGCCTAATACAATGGAATGCCTGTTATGATATTGAAAGAAAAGAAAATCACTTAAGCTGAAGTTGTGTTTGAAACCAAAGGGGGCCTAAGCTTGGGGAAGGGAACCCTGAGAGACCTATACATCCTGACAAAATGAACCTGTGTTGAAACCAAAAAGGGGCCTGATCTTGGGGAAAGGAACCCTGAGAGGCCTAACAGAATGAAGTACCTATTGTTTCATGATACTGAAGGAAAAGTGCAGCTTGACACAACTGAATTTGCGTTAGAAACTGAAAATATACCTGAGCTTGGGTAAGGGAACCCTGAGAAGCCTAACCAAGTTGGAGACTTGTTGTTTTGCAATGTTGAAAGGATTGAAGCTTCAGAAAGGTAATCCCCAGGAACTTAATCCATGGAATGTATTTGAGAATATCGCAAGGGCTCTGTGAATAAGCTCTTACGAACAGTCCTTTTTGATTGAACTCATCTTTGTCTTTGTAACATTGACCAAGCTACACCTGTTGAGAAGATCACCTGAAATCCCACTTTGAATACCTATTTTTGTTCAACCACTATTTTTCCTTAAAGAATTCCTATCACATTTTTGTAGAGAGTGGGGGCAAACATAGGTATAGACACAGAGGGCTTTTTAATTTCGAATTTCATACTTTGACGATCCTTAGAAACATTAGTTAAGGCAACCTTCCCTTGGGCCACTTAGGCATTCCACCAACCCAGGAACCTTAGTAAATACATTTTTGAAACTATCATATTTGAGTTTGTGGGCCCCATTACGAGTCCGGGGGTAACCTGCCAGTTTTTCTGGCGCGGTTACCGCCAGACTAGTCTTGTCATTCCGCCTCCATGATTCCCAGAGTTACCGGGGCATTATAACCCTGGTGACCTGGGAATTCCAGAGGCGGAATTCGGTAAATCCCCATTCCCATTGAGTCCTATAGGACTCAATGGGAATGGGGACCATGGAAACACTGGCACCATCTCGGGATGGTGCCTGTGTTTCCACGTCCGCCTGCAGGCGGGCGGTGTTAAACCTGCAAGGTCAGACCTGGCGGGAATGACACCTCTGCCTGCAGGACTCGTGATCACCCGGTATGGAAACAACGGTGGCAGCGGGTTTACCGCCACCGTTATTTCCATACCGGGTGACATGTAATGAGGCCCCTTGATACCATGCCTGTCTCACAGCTGCCATATTTGCAAAGTAAGTCCCAAACAGGATGAACTGCTCTTCTGTTCACAACTGTGTTGATCAGTGTCGAAGTGAACTACTCTTTGGGAATTGAGGGTATCAACTGTCCACAAAAAATAAAACAGGTGAATAACATCCGAGTACTGAAAAACCTGAAATTAACAATAAGAACTCAGGGGGCAGGTACAAACGGGAGAGAAATTACTTCTTGGGTGGATGGTTTAAGTCGCCCAGTAAGAGAGGAAGATTGGTCTTAGGTTACATTGATTTCATGGAAGTGTAGAGCATTTTCAGCTGTTTAGCTTGACCCTTTTTAATGCTGATTTGTTTTTCCTACAAGAGTGCAGGATGTCAGAGGCCTCTGTCATCGATGGGTACTTTGCTGTCCTCCCACCAGCTATTAATGGAGACAGGGGGTACCCTTCAGCTGGTTTGTTGATTGGTGTTTCAAAGAAGATTTGGGCAAAGGTAGAGAACTTTGCCAATTCCAATCCCTATGTCCAGGGACTTATGCTTCGTTGGAATAAAGAATCCTTCCCGGACAGTACTGACAACCTGTTGATTCATGTCTACTGGAACAATGCAAACATCCCATAACAAGATCTATTGGACTGTGTCGAAGAGATCTTGTTTACCAGGGTTGGTAAAGGTCTACACTCCAATATAATATTTGGAGATTTGAACAGCTGGTGTTTGGAGTGGCCAGCAGATAAAACCGCCTCCAAGCCTGAAAAGATTAGTTGGGCAAGGGGGCAGGCTTGGGGTATCTTATGACAGATTGGGGGATATTAATTCTGAACGGCAACATCAATTGGGACAAAGTGCCACACTACACCGGTGTGAGGGGAGCCCAAACCAATCTTCTAGACTACATTTATGTCTCGGAAGACATTTACCCTGAAATTCAGTCGCTGTCCACAGTGGAAACCTTGGTGAGTGATCATTTGCCGCAGAGATTTGTTTGGGAAATGCCGTTTAGAAAGCAGTACCAAAAAGGATATGTCTTCGACTTGGATGTAAATATGGGGGGAAATGAATTAAGTTGAAATGATCATAAAATGTCAGCCTTTAACAGCATCTTGGCATCTGGGAAATTTGACACTAATTTGGAATGAGAGTTCAGGGGAAAGTGTGTCCGAGAAATCTGGAAACTGATCTATAACCGACTCTCAAAAAAGAAATCGGGTAAAACGATCCATAGACATACATTTGACCAGGTTACCCTTCTAAAAAAGGAACGATTACAGCGTTCCCTCAAGGAGACTGGCTAAGAAGACCACATGAGCAGGAAGCATCTGAAGGCCCTCTACAAGGCCTGCTACGTCATGACTGCCATCAGATGCTGCTCTGGGACACCCGCAAGATCCTGGAGGTCATGGCAAGTAACAATTTACATGACTTTGGGAACTTAATTAAAGACAACAAGAAGGCCCAAACTGAATCCCTAATAAACCTGATATCTGAACTATGGTGGAAGGCCCATTTCACTGAGATCTATGAATAAGAGGGCAACAAGGAGCCAGACTGGATTGAGGTCATGAGAAGAACAATGGAGTGGGGGTTAAATGGGACTTTGAAGCTGTTTCAACTGATATTAAGGAGTAGAAAATCTATAGCTCCGTTTCCTGATGTCCTGGTGATGTGTGTTTTCAAAAATCATCCAAAGATTCAGGGAGGTGTCCTAGACAGAATGTTTGTGACTATACTGAGGGAGAAAGCTGTGCCAGAGACTTGGCTAACAGCAATTATTTTTTCCAATTTTTGAAAAGGGCTCCCGCTTGAGCCCTTCCAACTCCCGACCGATATCCCTGATGTATTGCCCAACTAAGATATTCACAGGCCTAGTTTTAAGAAACCTTCAAAACTGTGCTAAAGAGATGGGAAGGATAGATTTTTCCCAAACAGGGTTTTCTCAGGGAGTAGGGACCGAGATGAACAGTTTCCTGCTGGTACTGCTAAAAGAGGGGGAGCTAACAAAAAATAAATGTCTCTATGTTGGCTTCATAGATTTCGCCATGGCTTTCAATAAAGTTTCAATGAACACGTTATGGGCCAAATTGAACAAATGGGCCGTCCTCCTGCCCAGCTGGTCATCCTGATAGCCCTACATTAGGACACTTATATGCACGTGTGATTGGACAGAGAGGGCCGATAACTGCTCCTATGTATATACTTATTGGCATCGATTTTATTTTTTATTTTGCTGTCTGATTGGATGACTGATTTTATGACGACTTTCTGAATACTCCATTTTTTCCACCGAAACTAAATGCCACAAAGATCAATTATTTAATGATCTACTATACGCTGATACCCTGATTTTAATGGACCAAGTGCCTATCTGGTTGCAGCATCAGTTAAACGTATTGGAGGCATACACCATGAAGGACAACTTAATAAATAGTGTCCCCATATCGAACATTCTCACCATGCAAAAGGGTCCAGGAAAGGCAGGAGGGCAATTCGAGTTGTTCATCGTGGGGATTCCCCTACATAATCTGGATTACTTTGTATATTTGGGTTTCCCAATCTTCCCAAATGACAATACAGCCTGACTATTCACCATAACGAAACAAACAAATACGATGTTGACTTCACGGGCATTCTGTTTAAATATGAAATGTGGGTTCTTCTCGACTATACCTGTACGTGAGTTTTATTGTAAAAAGGTGGTACCGGTGATGATCTATGGAGCTGAAACAACATTCGTCTCATTTAGAGAGCAATGGACCAAGCTGGAAGGAGTATTTTGGAGGAGAATTTTTAAGTTGCCAGCCAACATGCCAGTCCCGGTTTTAAGGTACGAACTGGGTCTGATTTCATTGGAAGCACTGGAGAAATGGAAATACCTAAACTTCATGCCAAAGATATATCTGGCGGAAGAGAGTTCAAGTTGAGTGATGTTAAAGCGTGGTCTAGAGTACAAGTCTCCACTCGCCCTCATAGAATGGCACCAACAGTGACTTGCCATACTGAGTGCCGTTGACTCCTCTCTGGAGTACCTTTTAATGAACCCTCTGAAAGTAAAAAAGAGAACATGGGAGTCAGATTGGATTGAGTCAATTAACCGTGTTAGGAAGTACCATTAATTTTTGGGGCTGCTGTTAGATGTTAGACCCTACGACACCTTGCCACATTATTTGAGGAAATGTCCGGGGCTATATTGGCGTGGGCAGTCTCTACGCTTTTGGTTGAATTTGTTCCCCACCAATTCAATTTTGGGGGCCTGGAGCGGCATTCCCCGTGACTTGAAATGTTGTAGATTGTGTAAAAAGGAAAATTCGATAGAAACTATATACCATCTGACGCTTCAATACCCTGAATTGATAATGGTGCCTCAGACCCATTGTACTCACCTTTTAACGGATTTTAAGGAGGTACACCCAGGTTAGGTATGGCAACGTATTTTTACTGATACGTCCTTTAAATAGCCATTGGCTGCGATACGTTTTTATAAAAGTCTTAAAGCTTGGTTAACCGTGTGACTGTGATTATGACAGGGAACAGCAGATTATCAGATGCTAACTAATGGGAAGTCTATTATGGCCTCCAACTGAGGATGCAATATGCAACACGCCCCGTCTTTTGATTGGAGATGCTCCGGAAGTACTTGCCATGCCTCTTCCAACCGGAGAGTCAAACAGAACTTTAGCCTGCCTGTTTAAATCAAAGGTCTATGGTTATCATAGGGAGAGCAAGAACAAAGGAACAGAACAATAAAGCGTAATGAATCTAACAGAAAGAGAGCTCAGTGAGTTGAGTGCATGTTGCTGTGATGTGTGCAAAATGGAAGTTGTCGATCTAAATTGGAGCAAAAGTGTCTGTGGAGGAATTCCTTGGCCCGCTGCTAATCCTTCATTTGCTTTTTCATCTACACCATTTTGACTTCTTCTGAGGGCGAGGGCCTGTACACATGGCCTCTGTCTTCGTATGCTCACTGGACCTGCTAAGCTGCATGCACCTGCATCCTACTGGCATGCAGTGATGTAGATCTGACACGCATGCAGCTACGTGCAGTCCTACAGCGCCAACGTGAGTTGCAGGCATCACGGTGAAACCAAACGTGTGTGGCAAAGCCCTGCATCGTTATGCAGCTGTGAGTATCCGTGCCTGTGTCAAAGTCAATCAGGCAGGGTGCAGGACTCTGGAAAAATCCCAATTGCAACTGTCCTGAGACCACCTTCCTGAAACTGGACCCTGCTCCAAAGGGATCACAACTGCTCCGGGTGTGATGCAACACAGTGATGCCACGGATCCATTCTGGGTGGGGCCATGAGAGACACTTGAAGGATTCACACCTTCTGGAACCTAAGGGCGAATGGAATCACCCGTGTAAGGTGGCTTCCTGCCTTGGAGCCAGCCCACCACTGCTATGGCTCCACCTCAGTTAAAGCCACTGCATCTCTCCCAAGACACATCGGCCACAAGCGCCTCAACTAAATCAGCTGCTACAATAGTCTGGCTGAAACTTCCCAGCTGCCCACTACACACCCCCGTCAAGTACTCACCTTAATGAAGCTGGTGCACATTCCCTCTTTGCCCCCCCCATGCCCCTTGCCATGCTATACCTCCCCACCTGCCTCACAGTGTATGTCACCTCCATCCTGAAAACTGTCTACATCCTTCTGATGTTTCAACACCTTCCCCTGCTATGGCCTTCAGACACCCTCTTTTGTATATCTCACGTCCTCCTGTGATTTCCTGATCTTCTTTTTAAGTCTACTTTCCTGTCTCACTGTACTTTCCTCCAAATGGTTCTCTGTCTCTTCTCATATCCTCCTCTCGAGGTCTCCTTCTCCACCTTAGGCCTTTCTTGCTGCCCTGCTATCTCTCTTCTCTTCCCTCCTTTGCTGCCCCCTGCACCGTCACCTGCAGTTCCAAACCTGCTCCTACTCGCAGTCAAACCCACTGCCTTCACCCCAGTCACCTGCTCTGCTGCAGCCTCGCTAAATCTGCCCCCTCCTGGCAGCTTCTTTACCTCACACGCACTCCTTCTCTCCACCGCAGCTCTCCGTTCACTTGGAACAACTCCTTCACCGTTTACATGCAGGTGGGACCACATCCTGGAGCCTCCCCTTCTCTTTGATGTGTTGGGCACTTTAAGGAGTCACACTCCAGGTGTTTGTTTATTCTGTCTGAAGGGACGTCATTTCACAAAAATGACAGAGGTAGCGGAAGTGACATCACACGACCCTTGACCTCTGAGGATATCACAGGAAGTGATGTCATTTGACCCCATCCCAAAGTGACATCACGGGAAGCATTGGAACACAACCTTTCACCCATTGACAAAACAGGAAGTGGCATCACATAGCATTGTCTCTAAGTACACTCCGAAACATATGGTTACAATATCACTGTAAAGTGATATACATGTATACAAGAATGAATCATTAATAATAGCATGTAAAAGACCCATATTACGGGAGGCCAACAGGGAGCGCAGGCAATATGGCTGCCTGATCCTGTAGCCCCGACATCAGCCCCAGGAAACTTGTGGGGATCTAATGGAGATAGGGAGCCATTCCTCGTAAAAAGCTGATGCACAATCGAAGGGACCGTCAATCTATCTGAGGGTGAAACCCTGGTACCTAGGGGTGCCCGCTGTCCTGAGTTACACGGCCGAGACTGCGGGCCTGCCCCTCCCCCCACCCAGCACCCTGCCCAACGTGGAGTCCTGGACCTGAGTGTGGCCGATTGCCGAGGTCCCTACTGAGAGGGGCAGACACCCGAAGGTGCGAGGAGACAGGCACCGGGCCAGTGTGTGTGCAACGCGAGTTGCAACTGGTGGAGAGCAGACGGCTGATGTGACGGGCTTGACTCATTGCCCCCACCGACGTTCTGGAGACGAAGGGTGCTCTACAGTGCATTCCGCCCACGAACTGAGAGGAGACCCTGGATCTCACACCATGCGTTCCCGTGGCCCGGGCTGTAGCGGAGAAGCACGTAGGGCCACATAGTGGGAGACCGCAGTCCACCAAGACCTTAGAGGAGCGACCAGATGAGGAGCTCAATACTGGAGGTGAGAGCAGCTGCGCTATGATCGCTCCCCCTCCCATCACGAGCAGCCAGTGCCCGCCTCTACACCCCGACGAGCTTGGAGACCTGAGACAGCACAGTAGCATATTCCAGACAAGGAGTGTCTCCGGGTCCTCCTGGGTTGACCCTCACCCATTCAAGATGCATCCTGGCAGTTTTGGTGTCCCCCCAAGGGCGCCTACTGACCACCATGGAACTCGAGTAAGGAACCCCTGGGGTTTGCTCGTCTAGCCCTCTTAGGGGTGATTTAGAGATCTTTCCCCCGGGACAGCCCCTGCGGAGATAGCTGCATTGCTCACAGGACACTCCTGGAGATCTAGGGCCTCATTACGACCCTTGCGGAAATCCACAGACCGGACCGCGATGGCGTACATAGCGTTTCCGCCATTGCACGAGGGAGCAAAGTGCGGCTAATTACGACCCATCGGGCACGAGCCTCACGCCATGGCGGAATCGGAAAGGCCGCGATGGCGGAAATGACCCCAAAACGCCCCTTACCGCCGCCGTACGCTGCACCAGGTGCAATACCGCCACCCATCTTTGCGGTCACCGTAATGAGCGGTCACCGTAATGAGCGGGCACCGCAAATTACGTGCACCGTAAATATACAGAAACGGAAGTAAAAGCATGTGGCCGGAACGGAAAACAGCACGCCGCACAACTATAAAAACCGAATCCCAACACAACCATTAAAAATCCGACCCTGACACACATCCCAACCCGTTAGCAACCCCAGTTAAAAAAATAAATATGGGAAAGGTAGCCAAGAAAGCGTGTGATCGCAAGCGGCAGGTCCACTTCTCCCGAGAGGAACTGACCGTGCACACCGAGACCCTACAGGAGAATGCCGCCGTCGTCTTCTCCAGTCAAATGACCAGGACAGCCCTTGCCAACAGGAAGGCCATATGGGCCCTGGTGGCACAGCGCGTAAGTGCGGTGGGGACAACTCCCCGCACGCCACAGCAATGTCGCAAGCGGTGGGACGACCTGCGGATCCGCGTACGCAGCATACTTTCTGCGAGCAGGAACATCGCCACAGCTACCGGGGGGGGATCAGAATCGCCCATCAAGTTGACCCCCTGGGAGGGAATCTGCGCCTCCACCATAGGAATGGAGAGCATAGAGGGAGTCGGAGGGATGGAGAAAGGAGTGCCGACAACCGGAGAATCAGGTAGGTTGGCCAAGAGAAACAATGCGAAATCCACAAAGCACGAACATGTGCAGTACCATGTGTGCCCATAGTGCAATACATACTTTGCCCTGACAGCGCACTCTAAAAGTCTGAATAAATAAACAAATCAATCAAAAAGCCAAAAACACCCCCTACATGTGCAGCATGCACCCCCTAACTGCAGGCAGCCAAATGAATGCATCCTAAATCCACACGAAAATGAGACCACCTCCAAGGCCCAGTCCCAAATCACCCTCATGTACCACCCCAATGCATGTGATACGTTGCCATTCCAATTCCCACAGACCCATAACTAACGCTCGCCCCTCTTTACTCCACCACAGGGTCTGATACCAACGACGAGCTGCAGGACACCCCTACCAGCACGCCTGCTAAGAGGGCCAGGACCAACGTCCCAAGAGCCTCCACCTCAGGTGCAAGGATCAAGACACGGCAGCAGCAGGAATCAAGTGGCAGCACACTGGAGGGGACTGCAACAGGCACCCCAGCAGCCAGCAAGTCCACAACCCCAGCACCACAGGTCCCCCCAAAGGACGTATCTGATGGCACTGCTTCTGGTGGTAGCAGCACCATAGGTGACACAGCTGTCATGCCAGCATGCTCCGACACGGAAAACAGTGCTGGCGACGTAGGTACCATCCATGACCTTTCCCAATCCCCCTGCATGTTCCATCCCCTACACCATGACGAAACCACGCAGGGGCACCCTGAAGACGACGACTGGCCAACCCCCACAAGTCCAGTGCCAGGCAACATGTGTTGAGCAGCCCCCCTGTCACACCACCGCAAATGTCCATGGCCCAGCAGAGGCAACAGTCCCTCGACCAGCTGATCGAGCAACAGCAGGAAGTGGCCACGCTACTCAAGGACCATGCAAATGAATGCGGGGGTTCTAGGGCAGCCATGGAAACATCCACTGAGACACACAAGGCACAAATAGAGAAAAGTAGTGAGAGCCTTCATCTTCAGGTGCATGCAGTTCAGCGTCAGGGGGCATGGGCACATTCCTACGTACGCACATGTTGTGCAGCATGACACATGCCATGACCATCTTAGAATCCTTCTCATGGCTGTACATGAGTGCCCCGCCAGACCCGCTGAGGCAGCGGAAACGAGCCTTCAGTAGGCCGAATGCCTGTTCAATGACCACACGGGTACGTGAGTGGGCATGGTTGTAGTCCTCCTCATGCTGGTTCTGTGGGTTCCGTATTGGTGTCAGGAGCCATCTCCTCAGCGGATACCCGGCATCACCTATATGAGACAGATAAAGGGTGTCAGTGGAATGATAGTGCTAAGTGGGCCCCCCACCCCATCCTGCAAGATAATTGACGCATCAAATGGGCCACGATGTCATGCATTGAATGAGACTCACCGAGTAGCCAGGATCTGTGCCCAGCGTGTCGCTCCATGTAGCGGGGTATTCTTGAGTTCCTTAGGACCATAGAATCATGGGTGGATCCAGGAAATCTGGCACAACAATGCGTAAAGATCTTGTTCGCGTCACACACCATTTGCACATTTATGGAATGGAACTGTTTCCGGTTGCGGTACTGGACCTCCATGGCAAGTGGGACAACCAATTCAACATGGGTGCAATCGATGGCACCAATGCAACCCGGGATGCCGCCAAGTGCATGGTATCCAACTTTCGCGTTGGTAATCTCCTGGGCCGTGCGTGGTAGTGTGATGTGGTCGTCGGCGTGCTTCAGGAGGGCATCGAGCACTTGAAAGAGTGTCCGTGAGAACAGTGGCTGTGAAATGCCATGCAACTGTCCGACTGTGTGCTGGTATGTGCCTGTGGCCAGGAAGTGGAGTACAGACACCACCTTCAGTAGGGGTGGGATGGCGGTTGGGCTATCAATCATGCTCACGAGCTCTGCCTGTGTCATGTCCACAATGGAGATGATGGTTTGCCGGTCCAAACGGTAGAGGGTGTGGATCTGTTCAGCAGTGAGGTTGAACGGATCAGCACGGATGCGTTGGATTGCGGGCCGCCTGCGTGGTGGTAGTGGCTGTGCTGGTGGCCCTTGCTGCACCTGCCTTCCCATCCTCCTCCTCCTCCTTCTCCTCCGTCTCCCCTGTGCGGCCGGTTGTTGTACCTGTTGTTGTTCGTCGTCTTCTTCCAGTTGAAGTACTTGCAGTGCTATCTGCTCCCCCAGGGCCAACATCGCTAGTGCTGCCGGTCGCATTTTGGAGTGGTAGTGGTCGTGGGAGGGGCTTGGGTCTGCTATATATGTGCTGTCGGCCTGTATGGCTTCCACCTGTGCTGATTGAATGAATCTGTGGCAGATGCAATCCATTCTGGGCGAGCACGTCCCGCCCGTAAGGCTGCATATGGCCGCATGGCATCTTGGGATTGCAATCATGTATCAAATCCCGATGGCAGTGTGATGTACTTTGACAGATTATTTTGCTATGCTCACATTGTTACACATGCTGTATTAGCTATCGCAGACATACTTGTGGGGACTCAGTGGTATGTAGGGCTCGATCGACGGAGGACCCTCATGCAGCACAACTACGGACTTCACCGACGGGCGTGGCCTCCCAATCGTGATAGCAGCCAGTTAGCATTATCACACACAGCCGCACTACATTGATATATTAGTGGATGCAGGCGTTCACAGACGCGTTTCGGGCGTAATGTTGCAAATTAGGAATTCGAAGGACATCGTTCGTGGTCTTGTAGTAGCGGCGGGGATACGCCCACGGGTCTTGCTGGAAATGTAACGTTCTATTGTAGAATGTCCTTGGGACAGGGCCCATAACGAGCAAGCAATGAATGATATTAATTGAATGGCATGCGCAATAGCGTAGTGGCCGATAAGGCAGGACGTTTAATAATCCATGTTGCCACACAACACTGAAGATCCGGCCAGGTGCACACTGGTTTTTGCAGACTGCATTACGCACAGACGCAATGGAAGCTTCTAATATTATGTGAGTGAATATACATGCGATTGCATGGCGGGATGAGGGAATGATGAATGGATGCATGGACAGTAACAGACGTTGGCAATGGTGTATTTACCCCTGTTGTCTACATTATGATTCGCTGCTACTTTAGGGGGGTATATGTTCCGTTGGAGTGGCCGTGCATGCATATGGGTGTGTATTTTGTGTGTGTGATGAGGTGTGTAATGCATCAGGAGTCCCGTAATGCATTCGGTTGATTTGTCTTTCTTTTGGGTGTCAGGTATCTGGTGCCCTTTTGCAGATGCCATCTGTACGCCACTCCTCCAGATGGGTTTTACCCTCGACACCTGCAGCTTCGGGTGAATCAGTGGAGCACCATTACGATCTTATGGGACGATCGCCAATGGGCCACATGCCCTTACGCAGTACTGGTGGCTAGGTGTGACATTTCGGCCATTCAGCTGGACTAGTGCCTGCCTCATGGGACGGACCTGCGGTTCTTGCCCCTTCCATGTTGCCTTTTGGGACGTTAATGTAGGCCCTGTGTGACATGAAGGGACAGGGCGTCACACAAGTGGAAGCTGGTCAATTGTAGCGGATGCGGCCCTCGGTGATGATGGATGTTTTGGTGTTATGGTGCATTTTTGTGCTATCCCTTTGTCATTTGGATGTCCATTTAAATATTATTTCACTTTCTCTACGTGTTGCGTAATTCATTGCAGGTGATGTATCTATTTCCTATTATTGGCGCTATGTTTCGTGAGTTCATCTGCATTTATTGTGTTCCGCATTCTGGGTTGCGTTGCGTGGTACTGTACTGGCAGCGATTTCCTGCGTAGCACTGTATGGTGACGGATTGGGCCTGATTGTGACTGTTTACATGATGTGCTGCTCATGGGAGGGGGATTAGCTTTTTGCCAACTGGTGCCTGTCAGCCAGGTGGATTGGTGGGATGATGGGATTATCAGAATATGGATGGTCACATGTGCCTGTGTGTGCGTGCGTTTGTTGGAGGGGTCTGGGGTCATGTCCATTGGATTTGAATCTGTATTCGTGCCATCTGTGTCCTGCAGCTCCTGTCGGACCCTCTTGTGATGGCCTGGCTGCTCAGTCGCTCTGCCGACTTGTGTGGTACGTGCTTCTGCTGATGGTTGGTTTTTTAACTGGCAGGGGTACAGGGCTGGTGCATTCTCCCTCAGGATACTGCTTTGGGGGTTGCCTTGCGCTGGTGGCAAGCGATGGGGGACTACTGTTGTATTGTATCATGTATTCTTGCTTTTCATTTTGGTGTCCTTGTACCTTCACATGCCTGTGCTGCATCAGTACGGCTATGGTGGCATGCCGTGCATGGATGGCCACTCACGGGGCGCTTTGAGCCCCTGCATGCATTTCTACGTTGGCATGCATGGGTGAATTGTAGTTTTCACTGGTTGCATAGTGTGAGTACATTGCGCCTGCCAGGAGTTGTGCAATGTGGCCAGGGAGTGGAGTACAGGCACTCAGTGGGCCATTTACGGTTGGTTCACGATGCCGTATTTCTCGCCATGGCGGAATGGTACTTTCCGCCGTCCTTGATGGCGTTCAGTACATGTCCGCTAGGGTCAGAATTCGCGTACCATTGCGCCATGGCGGTCATTCCGGTTTTGCAGGGCGCGCGTGCGCGTACTTGGTGCAGTTAGCGTTGCCGTTCACTGCGGTGTCGCTAATGGCATCGTACTTTACGGTGACGGGTCATAATCGCAACGAGCGGTATTCGATGGCGGTATTGCATTTCCGCCATCGTTTTTCCATTTCCGCCAGGGTCGTAATGAGGCCCCTAGAAGAGTCCTTCTTGACTGTGGGCCTCATTACGACCCTTGCGGAAATCCACAGACCGGACCGCGATGGCGTACATAGCGTTTCCGCCATTGCACGAGGGAGCAAAGTGCGGCTAATTACGACCCATCGGGCACGAGCCTCACGCCATGGCGGAATCGGAAAGGCCGCGATGGCGGAAATGACCCCAAAACGCCCCTTACCGCCGCCGTACGCTGCACCAGGTGCAATACCGCCACCCATCTTTGCGGTCACCGTAATGAGCGGTCACCGTAATGAGCGGGCACCGCAAATTACGTGCACCGTAAATATACAGAAACGGAAGTAAAAGCATGTGGCCGGAACGGAAAACAGCACGCCGCACAACTATAAAAACCGAATCCCAACACAACCATTAAAAATCCGACCCTGACACACATCCCAACCCGTTAGCAACCCCAGTTAAAAAAATAAATATGGGAAAGGTAGCCAAGAAAGCGTGTGATCGCAAGCGGCAGGTCCACTTCTCCCGAGAGGAACTGACCGTGCACACCGAGACCCTACAGGAGAATGCCGCCGTCGTCTTCTCCAGTCAAATGACCAGGACAGCCCTTGCCAACAGGAAGGCCATATGGGCCCTGGTGGCACAGCGCGTAAGTGCGGTGGGGACAACACCCCGCACGCCACAGCAATGTCGCAAGCGGTGGGACGACCTGCGGATCCGCGTACGCAGCATACTTTCTGCGAGCAGGAACATCGCCACAGCTACCGGGGGGGGATCAGAATCGCCCATCAAGTTGACCCCCTGGGAGGGAATCTGCGCCTCCACCATAGGAATGGAGAGCATAGAGGGAGTCGGAGGGATGGAGAAAGGAGTGCCGACAACCGGAGAATCAGGTAGGTTGGCCAAGAGAAACAATGCGAAATCCACAAAGCACGAACATGTGCAGTACCATGTGTGCCCATAGTGCAATACATACTTTGCCCTGACAGCGCACTCTAAAAGTCTGAATAAATAAACAAATCAATCAAAAAGCCAAAAACACCCCCTACATGTGCAGCATGCACCCCCTAACTGCAGGCAGCCAAATGAATGCATCCTAAATCCACACGAAAATGAGACCACCTCCAAGGCCCAGTCCCAAATCACCCTCATGTACCACCCCAATGCATGTGATACGTTGCCATTCCAATTCCCACAGACCCATAACTAACGCTCGCCCCTCTTTACTCCACCACAGGGTCTGATACCAACGACGAGCTGCAGGACACCCCTACCAGCACGCCTGCTAAGAGGGCCAGGACCAACGTCCCAAGAGCCTCCACCTCAGGTGCAAGGATCAAGACACGGCAGCAGCAGGAATCAAGTGGCAGCACACTGGAGGGGACTGCAACAGGCACCCCAGCAGCCAGCAAGTCCACAACCCCAGCACCACAGGTCCCCCCAAAGGACGTATCTGATGGCACTGCTTCTGGTGGTAGCAGCACCATAGGTGACACAGCTGTCATGCCAGCATGCTCCGACACGGAAAACAGTGCTGGCGACGTAGGTACCATCCCTGACCTTTCCCAATCCCCCTGCATGTTCCATCCCCTACACCATGACGAAACCACGCAGGGGCACCCTGAAGACGACGACTGGCCAACCCCCACAAGTCCAGTGCCAGGCAACATGTGTTGAGCAGCCCCCCTGTCACACCACCGCAAATGTCCATGGCCCAGCAGAGGCAACAGTCCCTCGACCAGCTGATCGAGCAACAGCAGGAAGTGGCCACGCTACTCAAGGACCATGCAAATGAATGCGGGGGTTCTAGGGCAGCCATGGAAACATCCACTGAGACACACAAGGCACAAATAGAGAAAAGTAGTGAGAGCCTTCATCTTCAGGTGCATGCAGTTCAGCGTCAGGGGGCATGGGCACATTCCTACGTACGCACATGTTGTGCAGCATGACACATGCCATGACCATCTTAGAATCCTTCTCATGGCTGTACATGAGTGCCCCGCCAGACCCGCTGAGGCAGCGGAAACGAGCCTTCAGTAGGCCGAATGCCTGTTCAATGACCACACGGGTACGTGAGTGGGCATGGTTGTAGTCCTCCTCATGCTGGTTCTGTGGGTTCCGTATTGGTGTCAGGAGCCATCTCCTCAGCGGATACCCGGCATCACCTATATGAGACAGATAAAGGGTGTCAGTGGAATGATAGTGCTAAGTGGGCCCCCCACCCCATCCTGCAAGATGATTGACGCATCAAATGGGCCACGATGTCATGCATTGAATGAGACTCACCGAGTAGCCAGGATCTGTGCCCAGCGTGTCGCTCCATGTAGCGGGGTATTCTTGAGTTCCTTAGGACCATAGAATCATGGGTGGATCCAGGAAATCTGGCACAACAATGCGTAAAGATCTTGTTCGCGTCACACACCATTTGCACATTTATGGAATGGAACTGTTTCCGGTTGCGGTACTGGACCTCCATGGCAAGTGGGACAACCAATTCAACATGGGTGCAATCGATGGCACCAATGCAACCCGGGATGCCGCCAAGTGCATGGTATCCAACTTTCGCGTTGGTAATCTCCTGGGCCGTGCGTGGTAGTGTGATGTGGTCGTCGGCGTGCTTCAGGAGGGCATCGAGCACTTGAAAGAGTGTCCGTGAGAACAGTGGCTGTGAAATGCCATGCAACTGTCCGACTGTGTGCTGGTATGTGCCTGTGGCCAGGAAGTGGAGTACAGACACCACCTTCAGTAGGGGTGGGATGGCGGTTGGGCTATCAATCATGCTCACGAGCTCTGCCTGTGTCATGTCCACAATGGAGATGATGGTTTGCCGGTCCAAACGGTAGAGGGTGTGGATCTGTTCAGCAGTGAGGTTGAACGGATCAGCACGGATGCGTTGGATTGCGGGCCGCCTGCGTGGTGGTAGTGGCTGTGCTGGTGGCCCTTGCTGCACCTGCCTTCCCATCCTCCTCCTCCTCCTTCTCCTCCGTCTCCCCTGTGCGGCCGGTTGTTGTACCTGTTGTTGTTCGTCGTCTTCTTCCAGTTGAAGTACTTGCAGTGCTATCTGCTCCCCCAGGGCCAACATCGCTAGTGCTGCCGGTCGCATTTTGGAGTGGTAGTGGTCGTGGGAGGGGCTTGGGTCTGCTATATATGTGCTGTCGGCCTGTATGGCTTCCACCTGTGCTGATTGAATGAATCTGTGGCAGATGCAATCCATTCTGGGCGAGCACGTCCCGCCCGTAAGGCTGCATATGGCCGCATGGCATCTTGGGATTGCAATCATGTATCAAATCCCGATGGCAGTGTGATGTACTTTGACAGATTATTTTGCTATGCTCACATTGTTACACATGCTGTATTAGCTATCGCAGACATACTTGTGGGGACTCAGTGGTATGTAGGGCTCGATCGACGGAGGACCCTCATGCAGCACAACTACGGACTTCACCGACGGGCGTGGCCTCCCAATCGTGATAGCAGCCAGTTAGCATTATCACACACAGCCGCACTACATTGATATATTAGTGGATGCAGGCGTTCACAGACGCGTTTCGGGCGTAATGTTGCAAATTAGGAATTCGAAGGACATCGTTCGTGGTCTTGTAGTAGCGGCGGGGATACGCCCACGGGTCTTGCTGGAAATGTAACGTTCTATTGTAGAATGTCCTTGGGACAGGGCCCATAACGAGCAAGCAATGAATGATATTAATTGAATGGCATGCGCAATAGCGTAGTGGCCGATAAGGCAGGACGTTTAATAATCCATGTTGCCACACAACACTGAAGATCCGGCCAGGTGCACACTGGTTTTTGCAGACTGCATTACGCACAGACGCAATGGAAGCTTCTAATATTATGTGAGTGAATATACATGCGATTGCATGGCGGGATGAGGGAATGATGAATGGATGCATGGACAGTAACAGACGTTGGCAATGGTGTATTTACCCCTGTTGTCTACATTATGATTCGCTGCTACTTTAGGGGGGTATATGTTCCGTTGGAGTGGCCGTGCATGCATATGGGTGTGTATTTTGTGTGTGTGATGAGGTGTGTAATGCATCAGGAGTCCCGTAATGCATTCGGTTGATTTGTCTTTCTTTTGGGTGTCAGGTATCTGGTGCCCTTTTGCAGATGCCATCTGTACGCCACTCCTCCAGATGGGTTTTACCCTCGACACCTGCAGCTTCGGGTGAATCAGTGGAGCACCATTACGATCTTATGGGACGATCGCCAATGGGCCACATGCCCTTACGCAGTACTGGTGGCTAGGTGTGACATTTCGGCCATTCAGCTGGACTAGTGCCTGCCTCATGGGACGGACCTGCGGTTCTTGCCCCTTCCATGTTGCCTTTTGGGACGTTAATGTAGGCCCTGTGTGACATGAAGGGACAGGGCGTCACACAAGTGGAAGCTGGTCAATTGTAGCGGATGCGGCCCTCGGTGATGATGGATGTTTTGGTGTTATGGTGCATTTTTGTGCTGTCCCTTTGTCATTTGGATGTCCATTTAAATATTATTTCACTTTCTCTACGTGTTGCGTAATTCATTGCAGGTGATGTATCTATTTCCTATTATTGGCGCTATGTTTCGTGAGTTCATCTGCATTTATTGTGTTCCGCATTCTGGGTTGCGTTGCGTGGTACTGTACTGGCAGCGATTTCCTGCGTAGCACTGTATGGTGACGGATTGGGCCTGATTGTGACTGTTTACATGATGTGCTGCTCATGGGAGGGGGATTAGCTTTTTGCCAACTGGTGCCTGTCAGCCAGGTGGATTGGTGGGATGATGGGATTATCAGAATATGGATGGTCACATGTGCCTGTGTGTGCGTGCGTTTGTTGGAGGGGTCTGGGGTCATGTCCATTGGATTTGAATCTGTATTCGTGCCATCTGTGTCCTGCAGCTCCTGTCGGACCCTCTTGTGATGGCCTGGCTGCTCAGTCGCTCTGCCGACTTGTGTGGTACGTGCTTCTGCTGATGGTTGGTTTTTTAACTGGCAGGGGTACAGGGCTGGTGCATTCTCCCTCAGGATACTGCTTTGGGGGTTGCCTTGCGCTGGTGGCAAGCGATGGGGGACTACTGTTGTATTGTATCATGTATTCTTGCTTTTCATTTTGGTGTCCTTGTACCTTCACATGCCTGTGCTGCATCAGTACGGCTATGGTGGCATGCCGTGCATGGATGGCCACTCACGGGGCGCTTTGAGCCCCTGCATGCATTTCTACGTTGGCATGCATGGGTGAATTGTAGTTTTCACTGGTTGCATAGTGTGAGTACATTGCGCCTGCCAGGAGTTGTGCAATGTGGCCAGGGAGTGGAGTACAGGCACTCAGTGGGCCATTTACGGTTGGTTCACGATGCCGTATTTCTCGCCATGGCGGAATGGTACTTTCCGCCGTCCTTGATGGCGTTCAGTACATGTCCGCTAGGGTCAGAATTCGCGTACCATTGCGCCATGGCGGTCATTCCGGTTTTGCAGGGCGCGCGTGCGCGTACTTGGTGCAGTTAGCGTTGCCGTTCACTGCGGTGTCGCTAATGGCATCGTACTTTACGGTGACGGGTCATAATCGCAACGAGCGGTATTCGATGGCGGTATTGCATTTCCGCCATCGTTTTTCCATTTCCGCCAGGGTCGTAATGAGGCCCTGTCCCTTACCAGGGTTCGTGTTTGGGACCTTACAGCAGATCTACATGCAATAAGGCCTCCAAGGACACCGGAACAGAGGTACAGCAAGGTGATACTCAGGGCACAGAGAGGCGGCCAGCGGGGTGGGTAGAGACCGCGGGCCTGGATCCCTGGGCCTCAGTGCAGGGAGGTACAGGCCTGTTCTGAGGGCTCACGGGACACTGGGCAAGGGCCTGGCAGAGACTCTAATCAACTGGAGTGTCCTGCCTGGACGGGACTATCATAAGGACAGTACAACAACCCCGGCCTGCAGTGATCGCGTCCTGTAGTTGTTGAGGAGGTGGGAGATTTGGGTCCCTGGCCCCACTGGAACCATATTGCATGTGCAAGGTGAACTGAACACACTCAAAGCAGGGTTGCTCATGAGCTGGAAAGTCGCATTGGCAAAATTTCAATTCACGGCCCGAAAAATGGAGATGGACTCCGGGGCCTCCCACATACCGACACCGGACATTCCTCGTTGAAAAAGGGGGATAAGAACTGACATGGGGGCTAAATTGGCCGACCTTACAGCTAAGGTTGCCATGCTAGAGGATCGGGTCGAGGGTTTGGAGAACAATCAGGCGTCCACTGACCTCTTGGAGATGCCGATGGAGACAATGTTTGCAGAAATGCAGCGCCGCAAGGAGGAGCTCTGCTTCAAGGTGGTCGACATGGCAAACAGGGAGAGGAGGAATACCCTGTGGGTATTTGGACTTGAGGCGACGGAGGGCGAAACCCAGGTGGGCCTGGAGGACAAATTGCAGGACATTATCAGGATCGTCCTGGGTACAGATTCTGGAGAATCGGTTGTGATCGACAGGGTACACCGGGCCGGTGGAGGTGGGAGGGGTCCAGGCTCGGTCCTGGCAAGGCTGCACTACTTCCGAGACAAGGCCAGGATACTGGAGAGGGCAAGGAACCTCAGAGAAATACAATACGGGAACTCTAGGGTAGCTATCTTCCAGGACCTCTCGGTCCTCACCCTACAGATCAGAAAGAAATGTGGTGCCATTACCAGATGGTTGCAGGACAAAGGGGTCCGGTATCACTGGTGGCACACGTTTTGCCTGGCTTTCGAATGGCAAGGGGGGAAGCACCACCTTGTGAGTGAAGAAGATATCCAGGGGGCCACAGATAACCTCCTCGGCCTGCCTCCCTCAGGCCCAGACTTACCTGATGATAAACACAAGGTGAAAGGGCCCCCGGAAATTCAGGAAAACCATGCGTCCCCTGGCGGACGAAGGAAGACCCCTATAGGAGTGACGAGACTCCCTTGAGAATGTTTACAGTCAAGATTCACACTGGCCTGTTGCCCTTCTAAGGTTGCTTTGCTTTCTTTTCTTTTTTTTGGGCATAAACTGTGTTGATTAAGTTGCTAGAAATGGGACTGGTGAGGTTGAGCTCTGCGAGGCTGGGAAACCAGGCCAGTTGTTGGGGCATCCACAGAACAACAAACATCAGAGAGCTCTCCTGGAATTGCTCCCATGGAGGAGGTGGTGGAGCGCGTTAAAAGAATGTTAGTGAGCCAAGAGTAGATGTCCCTATAGAGTCATGATATTACTGAGTTGGTTTTATTGTAGCAGGAATGGGTCTTCCCCTTAGAAGGATGATCCGGGGCGGTGAAACAAGCCCCTGATGGTTCACATGCTGAGCCCACCATTGCTGGGGGATGGGGCTGCACAACTCAATGAAGGAGGGTGGGGATGGGGAGCGAGGGGTGGGTGGGAGATGGGAAGGGCTCGGGAAAGAATTGGATAATGGAGGGATGGGCGAGGGGTGGGAAAGGGGGGGAAATGGAGACAGAAACACTGAGCCATGGACCTACAAGCTGTTCAAAGTTGTAGAGCAAGGGGGATACGTTGGAATCTTAAAGGACAGGTTTAGCAATGACCATGGTTCATGGTCGATTGTTACACTCAAAGTTAAGGGCCTAAATTCACAGAACAAACACTCTCTCACAAGCAACATGTTTCGTAAACTAAAATTGATGGTCCTCTTTTTACAGGAAACACATTACAGGAGGGGGGCTGAGTCGACGATAAAAGGGAAGGAGATTGGCAGGAACTTTTGGGCCTCGCATAAATCCTCCAAAAGGGAAGGGGTGGGTATTCTCCTGGGAAAGTCGATGCACCTAACAGAGGTCAAGGTAAAGAGGGGCTTTGGTAGTAGGTTTCTTGAAGTCAAAGGGCTATCTCAAGGCACGCGAGTGACACTGGGCAACTTCTATGCGTCTAATGTGGGTCCGGTAAAATTTATTTGCAAGGTGTTCAGGGTTATGGATGAATGGGTGGAAGGGGCTATGGTCCTGGGCGGGGATTTTAACCTCATTGCTGACCCCCAACTGGACTGGTGGTCAGCAAGAGGGGTGGGGCCGAGGGCACCTACAAAGGATAGAAGAAATTTTTACACCTCAGAACACACTGAGATGATCACCTGGTCACTCCTACGGGGAAAAAATCTTCTTCAAATGGCAATTCTAACTTATAAAAAAGAGTTTGAGAGTTCAATTCCTGACGTTTTTATGAAGAAAAATGTACGTAAAGTAAACACAATTAAGTTATAAATTACAAACTCCTGTTCTACTTAATTCCAATACTTTTCAAAAATAAGTTGGAGTACGAAATTGAACACATGATAAACTTCTTATAGAGTAATTATTTCAAACATGATGTGTTCATATTTTTCAAAATTAAATTCAGAAAACATTCAAACAAATATTTATAGTACATTCCAGTAACAATCCTGTGTTGATCAAACAATATTCACTTCATACTGTTTTATAGCAATTTCATCAACACATCATACGACGCGTTTTGGGGTCCTTAGCCCCCTTCTTCAGGTATGGATGTTACTTTTCAATCTTCCTTATCTGTTAACAGAGATAAATGATTTCAATCATTAACATATCAAAGTTATATCCCTTTCCAAAACCAAGTGTACCTGCAGCATCAAAAACTTTACTAACCTTGTAGTCATGGGGTAACTCTAAACCCCTGCCTATCGGATTTGTTAGGGACCTGGAGTCGAGTTCACCAAAATCTGTGGACAATGGTCCAGAGAAAGATTATTTAAAGATCTAGTCCTCTGTGTAAGATATGTAACCAAATAATACAACCAATATCACACCAAAAACAAAAATCAACTCAAGTGCTACCTACTTGTAGGAACCTCCAGAAACTTCCTACTGAACCTACGAAGGATAACCTTGCCATGAAGGGCCTCCTACAGGAATACTTCTGGGTGGATGTATGGTGAAAGTCTTGGCAGGGCCCCGGGGGCTACACGTCCCCCCCCACCAGACATACACGAGAATTGATTTGCTATTGGTAGCGGAGGAGGGAGGAGGGAAGATAGGTATTCCGACTGTGGAGACCGTCACCTGGTTTGACCACAAGCTCCTTGTAGTGGACTATCGATTTGCAGGGGACCGCAAGGTCTTACAGGTGGCGTTGTAACCGCACTCTCCTGAGAAACCAAGTGTTTAAGGAGTTCCTACGGAAAGAAATAGAAGCTTATTTCGACATGGGGGAAACGGGAATGGTTATGGTATTGGAGACGGCAAAGGCCACCTTATGTGGCCTCCTTATTGCGGAGGGCTTGAGGAGGAAATGAGAGAGGACATTAATAGAAACATAGTTCCGCGACGACCTGCGGGCCATGAGGATACAATTTACCTAAAGGGATGTGGATCATGAGGTTCTCTTGGGAGAAATGAGGGAGAAGAGACAGGCTCTGCATACAATTCTTATTGGGGAGGTGGTCAAAAGGATGCAGTACACGAAGCAGAGGTATTAAGAAAAAGGGGACAGGGTCAGGACTTTGTTGGCGCACAGGACAAGAGGAAATAGAGGACAAGAGGGAATAGAGCAGAGTGGCGGGTGGAGGAGGGTATCATGGGCAAGGTGGGCAATATAAGTACGAAGACTGAAAACATAATGGAGTCTTTTGCAGAGTTTACGCCAAACTATACGCCAAACAAGAAGTTGAATATCTAGAGGACATCCAGAAATACCTTGGGGACCATCCTCTTCCAAAACTTACAGAATCAGAACGGGAAGCCTTGGAAGGGGAGATATCAGAGGAAGAGGTTGATGGGGCCATTAAAAGGTTCAAGGTGGGAAAGGCCCCGGGTGGAGATGGTTATACAGCAGACAGCAATATCAATCGGTCTTGGTACGACCACTAACCAGGCTGTTTAATCAGATTAGGAGCCCAGAGACTATTCCACTGACTTTCCTCCAGGCTTTGATCGCGGTGATACCCAAATTCAGGAAGGACCTGGCAGAGTGTGGTTCATATAGGCCCATCTCCCATTTAAATGTGGACGCAAAGATCTTTGCCAGGATCCTGGTGGCGCATCTGGAAAGATGTCTCCCTCGATTGATTCACCCGGACCAGGCAGGATTTGTGTTGAACAGACAGGGGACTGACTGCATGAGTAAAACTATTCACGTATTAAACTCAAGGGAAGTTAAGAAGGAGGGGGCTCTTCTCCTGTCCCTAGACGTAGAGAAAGCTTTTGACAGGGTGAGATAGGATTTCACGAGGGAGGTGATAATAACCCTGGGGATGCGACCAAGGTGTTTGGGGTGGATCTCGGTCCTCTACTCTGACCCCTCAGTGAGGGTAGTAGTTAACGGCAATGAGTCAGGTGCATTCCCATTGGAGAGAGGTGCGAGACAGGGGTGCCCTCTCTCCCCCCTTATATATGCGTGATGGAGCCGTGGGTGGTAGCAGTTCGGGGAGATGAGGGATCAAGGGAATAAGGGTAGGGGAAACTAACTGTAAGACCCGTCTGTTTGCTGACAATGTACTGCTTTACCTCGCCAGCCCATCCCAATCAGTGCCTCGAGTGTTCGATAGTTTGGAACAGTATGGCGCCCTCTCTGGTTATAAGGTTAGCCTAGGGAAGTCAGTTGCATTTATAGCAGGACACCTCTCAGAAGTAGAAAGGCAGTACATAGTGGGACTTCCATTTAGGGCGCAGGCAGACGGGTTCTGTTACATTGGGGTTCGGGTGACACAAAATCTGGGTGATCTTTTTGCCGGTAATTTCCTACCCCTGTGGTCGACAATTAAGCGGGACATAGAGCGATGGGCAAGATCAGCTCTATCATGGATGGCACACCTCAACTCAATCAAAATAGTGATCCTCCCCAAATGTCTATATTT